>NC_056454.1:11697393-11997393 GCF_018296145.1 Oncorhynchus tshawytscha | reverse complement strand
GGCTCACAAAACTTACTGGCATTCATGGAGCAGAGAGTCTTGAACGTAAGCTTATCAAGGATATAGAAGCCACAGGAGCAGAGGATTATATCCGTTTGCTGCATGGCTCAGTCGTATACTGGAGATCAGGCACAACTCCACTGTCTCCACACCTCAAGGACCAGAGTCCTGCATCCCGGCTTTAGATAGATGCCTGTTTTATTCAATCCAGTTCTTACATATCAACAAATCCATACACATCATTTGACTTCAGAAAACAGTTTATTTGACAAAACACTCACAACCACCTGAACTCTTTGGAAAATAGAGCAATGCAAATTGAGCAACGCATTTACATATTTATGCAAATGATTGATTGCCCGTTTTTCAGATTAGCCTTCCTCTGCACTTCGACTCCCACAGTCCAAGTCACTGGGAGAATGGTGGGCGTAAAAAGTCCTCCCCGACCTCTCCATTCTCTCACAGACAAGGATCTGCAGATGTAAGACACCCTCTCACAAACAAACACTTGCAAGCACGCAAGTGTAGCACATGGGGATGTGTGAAACTTACTCCTCAGCCTGAAGTTTCCCCACTTGTGTCAGCGAATGGCTAGCTTTTCTCGTGGCGCCAACTGGTAAGACGCAGGGGGGTGGTCAGGTGTTCCAGCAAGGCAGAGGTCCTAGGTTTGCGCTAGAGGCCGACCGATTATGATTTTTCAGCGCCGTTACCGATTATTGGAGTACCAAAAAAAGCCGCTGCCGATTATTGGCGGACCAAAAAAGACGCTACCGATTAATCGGCCAATTTTAACATTTTAATTGTAATAATGACAATTACAACAATACTAAATGAACACTTATTTTAACTTAATATAATACATCAATCAAATCAATTTAGCCTCAAATAAATAATGAAACATTTTCAATTTGGTTTAAATAATGCAAAAACAAAGTGTTGGAGAAGAAAGTAAAAGTGCAATATGTGCCATGTTAAAAAGCTAACGTTTAAGTTCCTTGCTCAGAACATGAGAACATATGAAAGCTGGTGGTTCCTTTTAACATGAGTTTTCAATATTCCCAGGTAAGAAGTTTCCTGTTACGTTGCACAACCTTCAATGTTATGTAATAATTACGTAAAATTCTGGCAAATTAGTTCGCAACGAGCCAGGCGGCTCAAACTGCTGCATATACCCTGACTCTGCTTGCACACAACGCAAGAGAAGTGACACAATTTCCCTAGTTTAATATTGCCTGCTAACATGAATTTTTTAAACTAAATATGCAGGTTTAAAAATATATACTTCTGTGTATTGATTTTAATACAGGCATTGATGTTTATGGTTAGGTACATTCGTGCAACGATTATGCTTTTTTCGAAATGCGCTTTTGTTTAAATCATCCCCCGTTTGGCAAAATTGGTTGTCTTTGTTAGGAAGAAATAGTCTTCACAGTTCGCAACAAGCCAGGCGGCCCAAACTGCTGCATATACCCTGACTCTGCTTGCACACAACGCAAGAGAAGTGACACAATTTCCCTAGTTAAAAGAAATTCATGTTAGCAGGCAATATTAACTAAATATGCAGGTTTAAAAATATATACTTGTGTACACATTTTAAGAAAGGCATTGATGTTTATGGTTAGGTACACATTGGTGCAACGGCAGTGCTTTTTTTCCACGAATGTGCTTGTTAAATCACCTGTTTGGCAAATAGGCTATGATTCAATGATAAATTAACAGGCACCGCCTCGATTATAGTCAACGCAGGACAAGCTAGATGAACTAGTAATATCATCAACTATGAGTAGTTAACTAGTGATTATGTTAATATTGATTGTTTTTAATAGATATGTTTAATGCTAGCTAGCACCTTACCTTGGCTGCTTGCTGCACTCGCATAACAGGTAGTCAGCCTGCCACGCAGTCTCCTCATGGAGTGCAATGTAATCGGCCATGATCGGTGTCCAAAAATGCCGATTACCAATTGTTATGAAAACATGAAATCGGCCCTAATTAAATCGGCCATTCCGATTAAATCGGTCGACCTCTAGTTCGCGCCTCGGTGTGTGCCGAATCAGGAGGAAATGGTAATCGCTAAAAGCAGCATAACATCATTTATGCATACAACAAACACACATCCATGCAACCTCACTCACCAGAATATGGCTATCAACACAGTATACAGGCTTTAGAAGCAACTGATCCCCAATCAGAGCCAACGATTGGAAACCAATTCAGGCCACCATAGACCTACATTTACCTAGACAATACCTAAACCCCATAGATATACAAAAAAAAACTAGATAAGACAAAAACACATATACCACCCTCGTCACACCCTGACCTAACCAAAATAATAAAGAAAACAAAGATAACTAAGGTCAGGGCGTGACAGAAGCATTATCTGTGAAGGAAACAGTGGCGGAAGCAAGACTGTGAATCAGCGCTCTGGACAGTGAATACAGAGAATCATGAGTCAACCCTCTAATGCTTGCACCGTTAAGATTATTTTCTGTGAACAAATCACATTAACATATGAATGCTTGAATTATTTACCAAACGGTGAGCAGCAGCAGCTAACTAACAATGCATCATGTGGAAGGTTGTTGCTGAAAAGCAGAAGAATACATCCCTGCTTGACTGCTTTTTGGCCCAGTGGTATCAAATATTAAAGAGACGGCACTGAGCTCGAGCAGCACGGAGGACAACTGACAAAAGAGAGAGGGAATAAGCATCCAAGAGATGTCGTCTTTAATGGAGAAGGAACATTTGAATTCACAGGACATACAGTACAGCAATAATACTGTGCTGAGTACGGTACTTTGGGTTCCTAACAACTGATTATACACATTTTTCCATGAAACGCCTGAAAGGCCACAACAAATTGTGTCTATTAGAGGATATGAGAAATGTTTCGCTCATTTTGATACAGATACATCTGTTATGGGCACAAGTCCTCTCTAAGACAGACAATCTGTTGCTATGGTGACCGCCATCAAACGGTACACTGAGATGAAACACGGTATTCTTTTTAGAGGCCTGCTTTTTTCCCTCTTTGATTCGTCGTAGATGAATACAACATTCCTCAGCTGTAATGCTATTTAAGAATTCAATCAATTTGTTAAGGTTGCATCCCGAGCTTATTGCATCCCGAGCTTATTGCATCCCGAGCTTATTGCATCCCGAGCTTATTGCATCCCGAGCTTATTCCACATTATATGACATTGCGGTAGGCAAAATGTGCGCAAAAAAAGAAGAAGAAAAAACACAGAGAAGGAAATATACTGCCGGAGAAAAAAAATGGTGTAGAAATGTACTGCTATGGGGGATGGGTGTTGAGGGAGCCAGAATACTCAGGCAATAACATCAGTGTGGAGGTAAACAGCAGAGCAGAGAGGAGCAGAGCAGAGGCTGTGTGTGTGAGAGAGAGGAGAGTGTCATTGCCTGCCAAGCCTCTACACAGGGTGAGGTGACAGACCAGGCACAGGAACATACGGCTCTTACACAACAGTAAGACCATTAACAAGCAGCGGGGGGGACATTATGAAGGAAAGAGGGTGTTGGTGGTGATGGTGGGTGAGGAGTGGGAGAGGGAGGAGCAGGAGGAGGGGCACACGATCGATAGCCTTGAAGCCAAACACCAACTAATGGTGGGCAGAGAAATCACACTCGGAGTGTGGCCATTTAAAAAGGGATATCGCATGTTCAGTTAAGCTTGTGTTTTCTCACTATGGTTTGAGTGAGGTCCAATACCCCACAGCATGTCAATGGGACTGAAATAGAAAGCACGCATCCCCCTAAGGATTGTCTCGCTAGAAGCGCATCCAAAAGACAAAATGTCAATGTGGCTGTGTCTGTTTAGACCTAGATCGATTAACGTGCACTTCAGGGACACTCAGACACTATCAATCAATGCTGCACAGTGACCAAAACGCTGAGAGCTAGGCTAGCAATTAGAGCATTGGGCCAGTAACCGAAAGGTCACTGGTTCGAATACCCAAGCTGACAAGGTGGAAATCTGCCGAGGTGCTCTTGAGCAAGGCACTTAACCCTAATTTACTCCAGGGGTGCCGTAAAACTAAGCTCTAGCCTACCCATCCTTTGTGAGTCTTTCATATAGCCAAGATCTTTGTCATTTTCCTTTTAGTTCTGGGTGACAAAAGGAGCAGCATGATACCATAATCAACCATTTAACTGACCCTTTATACACCCTTAGAAATAAAAAGGTGCTATCTAGAAACTAAAATGGTTATTGGGCTGTCCCATAGGGTAACCTTTTAAATAACCCTATTTTTGGTTTCTAGGTATATCTCTTAATGCAAACTGGGCATGTGCAATTCGACACAATATACATTTAGTCTATTACAGAAAGTACAGTACCTCAACTGAGTTAGAATTCCAGCATGATACGTACAGTACTGTATGTACTACCGAGTGTATGTTCTATACTGTAAACTGAGAAAAAAAATGACATTCCAAAAAGATTATCGCACTAAATTTGGTCGCTAATCACAATTAAAATTTGCGTTGGAAAAACATGAAGCTTCAACGCGGCTTCTTAATGCAATGAAATGTGTGAGACGGGTCGTTAAAATAAAAATAAAAAAGTTAAATGAAACAAATTAATAAAAAACCCTGTAAACCACTGGAGAACAGAAGGCTATTTTAAATAAGTGTCCTATCAGCGCAACCGTGGGGGGGGGGGCGTGACTCTGCCGTGCTCTGACCCTGGGCACATTAGATTTAATCGGAGACTCCTGCTCTCACCTGCTTAGAAGGCCGACTTCCCCCGGCTGAACCCACATTAACCCTTGAAACGCAGAGTGCTTGAGTGTGGGGCGGAATGGAGAGCGGGGATCATGTCGGACATGCTCTGAGTGTGATCATTCTTAATTAATTATGGTCACTTACTCCAGGGGCCTTGTCTATCCTTTCACAGTGGTGTGTAATAACAAGCTCCGTTCTGACAGCTTTTACCTCAGACCAACGCATGCCTCTGACTTCTCAGCAAATCTGCTACATGAGATGTATCCATTTCTCTGAATTCATTATTCTGCTGCTACTCTTTGCGCACGACAAACTCCTCTTTGACTTGTTTTACTTTCAAGATTATAATGGAAACGTATTATCATAATGCAGTATGTGGATACTATTAATATCTAATTACAACAATTAAAATATTTAAAAAAGAGACACACAACTTCGTTTGCTTTTAGGCCATGCCCTCGCAAAACTTGCATAGCCCGGTTCTCTGATATTAAGAGTGCGATATCTCACATGTGGCGGATTCGCTAAGGATTGCCTACTCTCGGAAGGACCAAACAAAAGCTTCTGTTGGGGACAGACTGGTAGAGTGGCAAATGAGGTGAGAGCCTCACCTCCCTTAAAAGGAGCCACTCTCCGGCCCTCCGGTTATTCTCAAGCATGCTTCTTTTCATGTCCCCAAAGTAGTGCCCAATAGGTAAACTCCTATGTGGGAGAGGGCCCGAAGGTTGTCACCCTCGCGATTATAAATCAGTATAATAGTCCCCATGATCCGGCAGGATATCTGTCGGATATCTTCTGAGGGTAGTTGTCCGATCAGCGAAGAGCATGACACTCTTGCCCAAGCTCTCCTACATGCCAGGTAGACGCCCACTGCACATACTGGACAACGACGGGGGCGCCCTTCTAGGGAAGGCGACAAGTGAAAAGCCATAGGCACATTAACCTGGGGGGGAAAAACATGTTCAGTCTGAGGGCGCGAACAGTGGCTAGTAGAGCAAGATCCTGCACGGAGCATAGGACCATGGAAAAACAGATTCACACCACTTCTCCACGAAAAGACGCACCAACTGTAAAACAGAGAGCATGCATAAGGGGTTGGCACTGTTTTTCAAGAGTCGCGGGCCTGGCTCTTTCCTTTTTATTCTATGCATCCGGGTGAAGATAGAAAATTGCTTTGTTCGGTGTGGTATAAGCCCTGCATGACGATAGCTGCCAGGACTGGTCATAAGCAGGTTTGTAACTGCCGTCTGGGGAAATCCACTTGTCATCGAGGTGCTCGAAGATGATGAGGGAAAACATACGGCATCTCCCAATTTTTCCTGGGTATGTTAGCTCTTCCACCCCAAATGGCGTGGTCACCATGTTTTGGGATGAGGTCTCCCTGGGCCCTCGTAGAACTGGTCATCGCTTCGACCAGACTGCAGCAAGTCAGTCTGGATAGATTGGGGGACGCGGGCTCTCTTAGAAATGGTCATCGCTTCAACCAGACTGCAGCAAGTCAGTCTGGATAGATTGGGGGACGCGGGCTCTCGTAGAACTGGTCATCGCTTCGACCAGACTGCAGCAAGTCAGTCTGGATAGATTGGGGGACGCTGGCTCTCGTAGAACTGGTCATCGCTTCGACCAGACTGCAGCAAGTCAGTCTGGATAGATTGGGGGACGCTGGCTCTCGTAGAACTGGTCATCGCTTCGACCAGACTGCAGCAAGTCAGTCTGGATAGATTGGGGGACGCGGGCTCTCGTAGAACTGGTCATCGCTTCGACCAGACTGCAGCAAGTCAGTCTGGATAGATTGGGGGACGCGGGCTCTCGTAGAAATGGTCATCGCTTCGACCAGACTGCAGCAAGTCAGTCTGGATAGATTGGGGGACGCGGGCTCTCGCGGGACAGAGCAGCCAGCGACATGACGTGAGATGTCATGCAATATGCCCACTCTGTCTTAGTTATGCGTTACGCATTTCTTTTTTTCATACTTTTTGTCCAATATGCAGCATTTTTGTTTAATATTCAACATTGAGCCAAAGATGGGAAAATCCATTGCAAATACAGCAATATATTTCAAGAGGCTCATAAATCATGATGTATATTAAAACATGATAATAACATAATTCCCAAGGTGTCCAAATCCAATGCATTATACTTGTTTTTTAAAGTAGTTTTATTTTACCTTTATTTAACTTGGCAAGTCAGTTAAGAACAAATTCTTATTTTCAATGACGGCCTAGGAACAGTGGGTTAACTGCCTGTTCAGGGGCAGAACGACAGATTTGTACCTTGTCAGCTCGGGGATTTGAACTTGCAACCTTTCGGTTACTAGTCCAACACTCTGAAATGATTCATCTGGCAAAATATTTGGTACAGGAGAAGCCCAACCGTGAGACTACGTGTAACTCGAAAAACACTTTCTTTATCCAGTACTAGAATTTCCACAGACAAACATACTGTATTTATATGCTCACAGATACACATGAATAAACATCAAATGCACTTTAAATCAATTCAAGTCCACAACAGTCTCATGCCACCCACACGTCTTAGCATGAACAAATAGCAAAAAAAAACAATAACAAGGGAGATTCTATTTTTCTCCAGTACCAGTGAATCGTGAAAAAGGCTCGGACTGTCATGGAGGAGGCAGAGAGGAAGCCAAGACAACAGGCCACTTCAATGCACAGCTAACTAGTTATGGATCCGTGTCCCAAATGGCATCCTATTCCCTATGTAGGGCACTACTTTTGACCAGCGCAATATGGGGATTGCTCTTTTCAAATAGTGTCACAAAATGTTCCACTGTAGCTTTCGGCTGGAGTTGTTCGGGAAAATATTTGTAAACGCCTTGTTAGCGTCATGTAAATGCCACAGCATGTTCCCAATAGCCCATCAATCATTAGCATTTGCATGATAGTCACATCGCAGTCTTCTCACAGAGTTCATTTTCTGCTGATGTGCCAGCCACTGTGTTTATAAACATAATTGATGAGTGAACACGAAACTTAAATGAAGTGCTTCACAAATTTTTTATTTTTTTTTGCTGAACTGTGAAGCGTCTTGTTAATAAAGAACGACACACAACCTTTCAGGGAGAAACGTGTTGGTGACAGCAGTCTTCCTCTAGTCAATCACACATTCAAAGTCAGCTTGCCATGAAATTAAAATCCCAGCCCTGTTTGTCATGTAACTGAGCTGATCAAAGATGGAGAACGGGACAAAAGTACAAAATTGCATGTTAGATGTGCTGTGTATAATTGGCATTCCATTTGAACAGACGAGTGGTAAATCAATTGCAGTCTGAGCAATTTCACTTTTGCATATTACAAAGAAAATGTTATTGCAACTCAGTGATTCAGTATGGTGTTCCCCCGGAATGTTTTTTAAAAAACATTTATAGAAGGAACAGTTAACTAAACCTTAACAATTTGGATTAAACAATCCTATCTGTTATATCAATTGCAAATATGTAAATAACAATGTTATAACACTTGAATCAGTAGTCCCTAATGAAGGATATGTAGAAACCTTTTTTATTTATTTTAAGAACGTTGTTCTGCTGAACATGCCATCATAACAAAGGTATTTAAATCATATGAAAAGTGTCGTTTTTTCCTTGTCCTTTATATGATTATATTGTAACACTCTCATATCATACTTTCATGCATGCAGTGACTATGTTCAAATCTCTGACAACGTAACAGATGGGAAGCCATGTGGAGCTGACTTTGAGTTTATGATATCATGAGAGGTTGGGATGATGATGTCATTTGAAAAGCTCATTGTGTGAATATGAAGAGAGCTGATTTTCTATGAACATGAAAAAAAAAAATGTACATGTAAAACATGGACATGCTGATGTTAGCTAACACCAGTAAATGTCTATGAATTAATATTTTATAAACATTCTATCTGGCAACCATTAAGCCTTGTAACACCTCACGGTAGCTCTCACGAGTCCACCTCGTAATTTGATCGCAGAAAAGTAGTTATCTTAATATCAGGTTATTTTGTCAGTAGACCTCTTGTTTTGTGTACGGTTACCACATGTTCACTTGTGTATTACTGACAACTGCATTGCATTACAGTTTTCCCCCATACCATAGGCATAAAATGTAAGTTCAGGTGCAGTGCTGAAATCCAGAACGCTCAAAGAGGGGTTGCCATGGAAACAGAGTTACATTGGACCGAAATGAAAGTGTCTGAGGATTAGACTTTCACTGTACATACATTTTTAACCACATATTATTTTCACATCGACATCTCTCTTCATGCTTTTTAACCTAACCCGACCACCGACGTATGTTCGCATTGACACGGTCGAGATTACACTACTACTGTATCTAGAATTCATCTTGACATTGAGAAAACATCAAAAACACGTTCAATTACAATGACAAAATGTGTCTGCTGTCTAATTTGGTTGTTGTGCCCAATGCATATGACACATGTGAACCTTTACCTCCAAAGTGTATGTTTTGAAATTCTTATCCGCATTCTAGAATTTTCCGTGTTGACGACTGACCAATTAATCAGAACTTTGGGAAAAGACAATGACATAACTAGTTCTAAGGATATATTCTACAAGGCAGCACCATTATGACAAACTTATCATACAGCCATTTCTCTGCACCTTTTTGTCTATATAACATCAATATGTAAGCCCTCATAAATAAAATAGTCCAATTAAATGTTCATATACTATATGAGTTATGTAATATAATGACATGACGTGAACCGTATGCCACTGCCACATACGTACAGTACAGTACAGGACCAACTATTTCATCTTGAACATAACTGTTTTCTGCAGTGGTCTGTATTGCATCAGACAGGACTGGTATGTCATTCCACAATCTTAAAGTACTCCCTACAGCCATTTATTAACGGTCTCAAATGAAACAGTTGAATTTGAAATATGATCACAGCAACCAAAATGTTTCTCAAGTGTCATTACTGTTTTTATTGAATTGACGTTTCCAATTTCAGAAGGAAATTGGGAAAGCAAAGTATACCCCCAGAAGAGCATGAAGTTGTATTGTAAAACAGCAAAACTGTTCCCTAGACAGCAATTATTTTAGGAGATCTCATAAAAAAATGTTGAAAATGATTTGTACAAATCTATCAAGGGACTGGCTCTTTAGATAAACTAAACATAATTGAATCCCATGCCATGTTGATGTACTGTATTAAACACAGGCCAACCAAATTCAAAAGAGATTGAGCATATCCAAATGCAATTTGTTTTTTTGCCATTTCCACTGCAAACGTAAAATCAATCAGAACATATATGATTTATAAACCTATCCAGTTGTGCAACAGAACATCAATAGCATGCAATCAATGGCATCCACTATCATCCAGGGGTCAATGGAGAGGCCCATCTGGGTCAACTTACAGTATACACCTGCAACTTCACGTTATACTGATTCACATCATTAAAACACTCATACTGGTGCATTTATTTTGCTGTCATATACTTTAGCCAGAGCCAAACATTCTCCACTAGTTTATCTCAGGTCATAGATATACAATAGGCCCGATACTGCAAGAAAGAAAAACAAGGTATTTGTGATAACTTACCAGTGGTTTCCACTATTCCTTCCAATATGACCACAATTTCAAACTGCTCTGTTTGCATGGATCTCTGGGAGAGTTCGTAGAATGGACTTTTAGTGTCAATCACGTGGCAGATTGTGAGTGGTGAGACGAGGAAGAGCTGATCCGCCCCGGTACTGAAGCCCACGTCCAATTCCAACTGATCCAGTGGAAGAAACTCACCTTCGGGCGTCTGACGAGACTATGGAAGTATACAGAGAGAGAGAGAGAGAGATTGAGAGAGGCTGGGGGGGACAGTTTAACTACTGCAACCCAGTGAGCCATACTGAAAGCTATCCACATTTTGTGAACAATTAAAGAAACCAATCATCAGTAAATATACAGAGTTAGTAAATCAATGTCTATAGCCAGAGCCATATATATTGCTCTGGCTATAGCTAATCAGGCACATCATGCCACATCAAAGGCACATGTATGATAATAATGACCCAGTGACTCTCTTCTACTTCAGGGGGCCTGTATAATGGTCAAATGTGTATTTCTATATGAATAGCATTGCCACTAAACTTCCCTGGAATCAATTGCTTTATGTGTTAATTCACATTGGTAGGCTTCTTTGCAAATAAAGTGAAAAAAACGACTGTTCATAAAAGTAGGCTCTAGAAATCCATTAATCTATGTTTAATTAGGCCTACATTAATATCAATATAAATGTCTCTAAAGCGATAAAAGAGCAATACTGGTATTGAAATGTAATATCAGCAGAGAATAATAAACTTTATAATACTCCTCTAAGTATTTGATGTGTAACTATGGCGTAATTAAACAATAAGAAAACGAATAACTTACACTCACATGACAGAAGTAAATGGGGTACTAACGTTTAGATACACAAATATTGTTGTGCATGGGGCCGTAGAAGTGACACTTACTTTCAGCAATTTGCAGCGGATCTGTGCGGACACCATATGGCTATTACGCAGGTTGCCGACTCTGAACATGAGAGTTAGTTTTCCATCTCGCATCGAAATAGCTGCATGTTCACTAAACATCAAGGTCTCTGCCCTTTTTTTGGGCTGGGACATCTTAATGAACATGCAGCCAATCAAAAAAGCATCAACGATTGATCCCAGGATTGACTGGAAAAGAAAGAGAATGATCCCCTCGGGACATTTGTCCGTGATATACCTATAGCCATATCCTATTGTGGCTTCCGTTTCTATGAAGAATAAAAACGCGGAGGGAAAGTTGTAGACATTGGCAACGCATGGCGTATACTTGTCATCGTGGGTTCGATGGAGGTCTCCTCTGATGTAGGCTATGATCCACCACATGAATGCCATGAAGAGCCATGCCACCGTGTATGTTAGGATGAAGATAAATAAATTCCAGCGCCATTTCAAATCGACCAGCGTAGTGAATAAATCGGAAAGGTATCTACTGGTTTCACCACCCAGGTTTCCATGCTGGACGTTACATCGCCCGTTCTTGTCCACAAAGCGTTGCCTCTTCTTCTTCTTCTCTGGTGCCGGCTGGTTGAATCCAGACCCGCTGGATGAGGTGGTCACTACCTGATAATCGTCCCCAAATTTCTTTCGAAGTGCAGACATACTACGATGACAGCCGCGAGAGAAATAATCTGAAGGGTTCAATATAAAGTCTATTTCTGTACAGGACTTCGTTGTAGTTGCAGTAATTGGCCTTATGTTGTGGGCAATATCCCGGAATTGGAAATACGGCGTGGAAAGTGCGTTCTGTAACGAACTAATCATGCACTGTCCCCTCTCTCCACATACTGTTACTACTACTGCACTTCAAATCCATGAAAATAGAGAGGGATAATGTCACTTCAATCACTACAAACAGATCTTCATCCGAAAAGCAGTCTGCTAAAAAACAATTACGCACAGGATCATCTTCTAACCAAACGCGTCCGTCGCAGTTCAGGTTTTGAACAGTTTATTATTTGGTGCGTCGCTGCTGATCATCGCCCTCCCAGGCGAGAGCAATCAATGCAGGTTGGGTCAACACTGTCCTCATCTGTGAAGTCCACACCTTGGGTTAAAAGTTTCAATTGTTTCCACGCCCCATCAAGCAATTAAGATGTTGTAGGTAATAAATTAACCGTTGGTTACTGTGATTATAAGCCGTGGTCAAGATGAAACCGGTCCATACATGCTGCACAACCGATGTCAGTGTTGGTGTTGGACACAATTTGGTTCCCAAACCTCCGCTTTGTGCTCCTGCGTGCGCACATAGGATCTGCATTCAGTTCATTGACAGTGGAATATGATGGGAAATAATGGATTCGTGGAACAATTTACTGTCCGGTCATACTTATGTGGTTCCCCTTAACGATGATGCCTGCACGCTGTCTTTCCTGTCCCCCTGTTCCTCTTCTGGTGGAATTTTACTGGTGTTCTTGTGGACGCATGCAATAAGAATCCGGCAATAAGAATCTGCTTCGTTCTTTCCCCTCGATTTTCCCCTTCGCCGCTCCTGCGCGCACTGCACGTTCCGTATGCTATGATACACTCACTATTGCCTACCGGTACTAAATAGACATACAGTTTGGAAGAAGAATGAGGGAAGAGGTATGCAGTTAATTTACTTTAACACAGTTTGCCAATATATAATTCAATCCATTCAAATCAGCCTACCATTGAATAACGCGTTTTAGAGCAGGCTACTGTGCCATTGATTTTTTTTTTAACCAGTTCTGATTTTTCTTTAGTGGTACATAGATGGTGGGATAGACAATTATGTAAGGGATAATCAAGGAGGGGCTATGCGTTCTATGAAAAATAATGAACGACGTGGAAGATGTGTTCCATGACGCACTTGCGGGGTGGTGGAATCCTCCACAAAGTTGCATTATTTTCCAGAGAACACATAGAGCCTCGAGATGATGATCCATTTTATACAAGAGCTATGCATTTACAAATGTGTGACTAGAAATGTTTTCAAATGTGTTCAAATCACTTTTGCTTTCATAAGCAATAGCCATTGAATTCTATCATGCTGATATACCGTGCTTTATAGGGAAATAATCCACTCTAGAATCCCCTTCAAGCCAATCAGAAACGAGTATTCAACAACGACATGTATAAACACGGACAGAAGGGGTTAACCCAGACATATCACAGGGGCTATAAAGCTGAAGCATCCATTTAAAACGTTTTCTCAATTCATTTTTCTGTTCCAAAAACTAGGATCTGTTACGAACACAGTTCAACAGAGCAGGCCATTTATTAATTGACCGTGAGACACACGCATTTGACCCTCTTCTCACACTCTCATGGCAAACCTCCTATATCTCACACATTGAAAAGTACTGTTTTTTATTTTTCTAATTCGTCCATTGTATAGTCAGCGCGTTAACTTTTCAACTGTGCTCGTTTTGAAATCGGAGCATATGCGCCTGCAAATTAAACATCACGAGCAGAACCTCTATCGTTGTCCTGTCTTGCCACAGCACTGAGAGCCGCGACCAATTGAAGCACATGATTGGTCTAGATATGTAAAGGATCAAGGAGATTGGTGCATGTTTTAAAGGAACGCCCCTTAGGATTAGCTTTGAGTTGAATGGAGAGAGAACGTTCTCTGCCGAGTGTATAAAAGTGTACAAAGAGCAGCACGTTAGCGCTGTTTTATGTACAATGTTGTCAACACAATTAGGTTGCTATTACTCTCATGCCTATTGTAGAATGCAGCCTATTGACTACATGTACTAAAGTCGATTTAATCCACACTTGCACTAGTCCCCTAAATTTGTTTCTAAAGGGGGGCAATACATAGACAACGTATTCGGTTAGGGTGTAGGCACAAATGTATGTCATCTTGTCTTCAGGAGATTGTATTACCTATTTACTTTATTTAGTCTGATCTGGGGAACAATTCTCATTCTTAACAGTGGGCTAAAATATAGGGTAATTACTGTGCTTGTCAGGAAGAACACTACTGTTATTACTCAAACTTATTTTATTATTCCACTTCTTCACAATTTCGCCAATGTAATCACATACAGTGCCTTCGGAAAGTATTCAGACCCCTTGACTTTTTCCAAATGTTATGTTACAGCCTTATTCCAAAATGGATACAATAAAATATTTTGCTTATCAATCCACACACAATTCCCTGTAATGACAAAGCAAAAACACGTTTTTAGACATCTTTGTCTCTGTAATGAATACTCAGGGAGAAAAAGGTGTAGATTCACGCGCAGAGCGCAGCAGATGTTTAGTAAGCCTTCGCACAAGGGAGGAATCGTGGTCACAGGCAGGCAATGGTCAAACACAGGTAGGCAGTCAAAAACAAACAACACCTCACAAGCATACAAACAGAAAGAACGGAACTAAATAGGGAGCTGATGAGACCAGGTGAGAAACCAACACAGGTGACATCAATTAACAAAAATGAAAGACAGGGCTATGTTCAAGAACACAAAGAAAAAGTACACAAGGTTGACTAAGAAAAGAAAAGCAGAACCTTACAGTTTCATCAGACCAGAGAATCTTGTTTCTCATGGTCTGAGAGTCCTTTAGGTGCCTTTTGGCAAACTCCAAATGGGCTGTCATGTGCCTTTTTACTAAGGAGTGGCTTCTGTCTGTACACTCCACCATAAAGGCCTGATAGGTGGAGTGTTGCGTAGATGGTTATCCTTCTGGAAGGTTCTCCCATCGGCACAGAGGAAATCTGGAGCTCTATCAGATTGAACATTGGGTTCTTGGTCACCTCCCTGACCAAGTCCCTTCTCCCCTGATTGCTCAGTTTGGCCGGGCTTCCCCAGATCTGTGCCTCGACACAATCCTGTCTCGGAGCTCTACGGACAATTCCTTCGACCTCATGGCTTGGATTTTGCTCTGACATTCACTGTCAACTGTGGCACTGTCAACTGTGGGACCTTATATAGAGGTCAGTAGCTAAGCGTCAGTATAGAGACAAAGTAGAGTCACAATTCAACGGCTCAGAGGTATGTGGCAGGGTCTACAGTCAATCACGGATTACAAAAAGAAAACCAGCCCCGTCACGGACCAGATTGTCTTGCTCCCAGACAGACTAAATAACTTTTTTGCCCGCTTTGAGGACAATACAGTACCACTGACACGGCCCGCAACCAAAACCTGCGGACTCTCTTTCACTGCAGCTGACGTGAGTAAAACATTTAAACGTGTTAACCCTCGCAAGGCTGCAGGCCCAGACGGCATCCCGAGCCGCGTCCTCAGAGCATGCGCAGACCAGCTGGCTGGTGTGTTTACGGACATATTCAATCAACCCTTATCCCAGTCTGCTGTTCCCACATGCTTCAAGAGGGCCACCATTGTCCCTGTTCCCAAGAAAGCAAAGGTAACTGAGCTAAACGACTCACTTCCGCCACCATGAAGTGCTTTGAGAGACTAGTCAAGGACCATATCACCTCCACCCTACCTGACACCCTAGACCCACTCCAATTTGCTTACCGCCCAAATAGGTCCACAGACGACGCAATCTCAACCACACTGCACACTGCCCTAACCAATCTGGACAAGAGGAATACCTATGTGAGAATGCTGTTCATCGACTACAGCTCAGCATTTAACACCATAGTACCCTCCAAACTCGTCATCAAGCTCGAGACCCTGGGTCAACTGGGTACTGGACTTCCTGACGGGCCGCCCCGAGGTGGTGAGGGTAGGTAACAACATCTCCACCCCGCTAATCCTCAACACTGGGGCCCCACAAGGGTGCATTCTGAGCCCTCTCCTGTACTCCCTGTTCACCCACGACTGCGTGGACATGCACGCCTCCAACTCAATCATCAAGTTTGCGGACGACACTAAAGTGGTAGGCTTGATTACCAACAACGACGAGACAGCCTACAGGGAGGAGGTGAGGGCCCTCGGAGTGTGGTGTCAGGACAATAACCTCACACTCAACGTCAACAAAACAAAGGAGATGATTGTGGACTTCAGGAAACAGCAGAGGGAGCACCCCCCTATCCACATCGATGGGACAGTAGTGGAGAGGGTAGTAAGTTGTAAGTTCCTCGGCATACACATCACGGACAGACTGAATTGGTCCACCCACACAGACAGCGTCGTGAAGAAAGCGCAGCAGCGCCTCTTCAACCTCAGGAGGCTGAAGAAATTTGGCTTGTCACCAAAAGCACTCACAAACTTCTACAGATGCACAATCGAGAGCATCCTGTCGGGCTGTATCACCGCCTGGTACGGCTACTGCTCCGCCCACAACCGTAAGGCTCTCCAGAGGGTAGTGAGGTCTGCACAACGCATCACCGGGTGCAAACTACCTGCCCTCCAGGACACCTACACCATCCGATGTCACAGGAAGGCCATAAAGATCATCAAGGACAACAACCACCCGAGCCACTGCCTGTTCACCCCGCTATCGTGCAGAAGGCGAGGTCAGTACAGGTGCATCAAAGCAGGGACCGAGAGACTGAAAAACAGCTTCTATCTCAAGGCCATCAGACTGTTAAAACAGACACCACTAACACTGAGTGGCTGCTGCCAACACACTGACTCAACTCCAGCCACTTTAATAATGGGAATTGATGGAAATGTATGTAAAAATATATCACTAGCCACTTTAAACAATACTACTTAATATAATGTTTACATACCCTACATCACTCATCTCATATGTATGTGTATATACTGTACTCTATATCATCTACTGCATCTTTATGTAATACATGTATCACTAGCCACTTTACACTATGCCACTTTGTTTACATACCCTACATTACTCATCTCATATGTATATACTGTGCTCGATACCATCTACTGCATCTTGCCTATGCCGTTCTGTACCATAACTCATTAATATATCTTTATGTACATATTACACTTGTGTGTATAAGGTAGTCGTTTTGGAATTGTTAGGTTAGATTACTCGTTGGTTATTACTGCATTGTCGGAACTAGAAGCACAAGCATTTCACTACACTCGCATTAACATCTGCTAACCATGTGTATTTGACAAATACATTTGATTTGATTTAGACAGGTGTGTGCCTTTCCAAATCATGTCCAATCAATTGAATTTACCACAGGTGGACTCCAATCAAGTTGTCGAAACCTCTCAAGGATGATCAATGGAAACAGGATGCACTTGAGCTCAATTTAGAGTTTCATAGCAAAGGGTCTGAATACTTATGTAATTAAGGTATTTCTGTTTTTTATTTGTAATACATTTGCTAAAATGTTTTGTTTTTTAACTGTTTTCACTTGGTCATTATGGGGTATCATGTTAGGAGTGTGTATTGGAGGCGAAGTCAGGTGCAGGAGAGCAGAGTGTAGTGAACAGTCACACTTTTTATTCCGGTCCAAAATGACAGCACAAAGTAATATAAAATGTGCCCAAACACGGAACATAGACAAAAAGTAATGCGCATAACAATATCCACAATTCCAAAATACACATAACACAAACAATCTTACACAAAGACACGATGGGGAACAGAGGAATAAATACGTATGGATCGATTGGGGACTGAAAACCCGGTGTGCAGGGAACAAGACACAAAACAAGTGGATACATGAAAAATGGAGCAGCGATGGCTAGAGAGCCGGTGACGTCGACCGCCGAACGCCGCCCGAACAAGGAGTGGAGCCGACTTGAATCCAGTACCCCAGCCCCCACCCCCCACCGACGCGTGGCTCCAGCGGCGCTTCGACACCGGCCTCGGGGACGACCCGGAAGGCGAGGTGCAGGGCGATCCGGCCGGCAACGGTGGAACTCACGTAGTAGTTCAGGGTCTATTACATCAGCCACCAGAACCCAGCACCTCTCCTTCGGACCGTACCCCTCCCACTCCACGAGGTACTGAAGGCCCCCCGCCCGACGCCTTGAATCCAGGGCGGAACGGACGGAGTACGCCAGGGCCCCCTCGTTGTCCAGAGGGGGCGGAGGAACCTCCCGTACCTTAAGACTCCTGGAGCGAACCAGCCACCACCGGCCTGAGGAGAGACACATGGAACGAGGGGTTAATATGGTAATCGGGGGGAAGCTGTAACCTGTAACATACCGTTCACTCTCCTCAGGACTTTGAACGGCCCCACAAACCGCGGGCCCAGCTTCCGGCAGAGCAGGCGGAGGGGCAGGTTTCAGGTCGAGAGCCAGACCCTGTCCCCTGGTGCGAACACTGGGGCCTCACTGCGGTGACGGTCCGCGCTGGTCTTTTGGCGCAGCACGGCCTGCTGGAGGTGACCATGGGCAGCTTCCCAGGTCTCCTCCGTGCGTCTGAACCACTCGTCCACCGCAGGAGCCTCGGTCTGACTTCGATGCCATGGTGACAGAACCGGCTGGTACCCCAATAAACACTGAAAGGGGGAGAGGTTAGTGGAGGAGTGGCGGAGCGAGTACTGCTCCATCTCTGCCCAGGGCACGAACGCCGCCCACTCCCCCGGCCGGTCCTGGCAATAGGAAACCTGCCCACATCCTGGTTCACTCTCTCCACCTGCCCATTACTCTCGGAGTGGAAACCCGAGGTAAGGCTAATCGAGACCCCCAAAAGTTTCATGAACGCCCTCCAGACTCTCGAAGTGAACTGGGGACCCCGATCAGACACTATATCCTCAGGCACCCCGTAGTGCCGGAAGACATGTTTAAACAGGGCCTCTGCAGTTTGTAGGGCCGTAGGGAGACCGGGCAGAGGGAGGAGACGACAGGACTTAGAGAAACGACCCACAACGACCAAGATTGTGGTGTTCCCCTGTGAGGGAGGAAGATCCGTTAGAAAATCAACGACGGGTGTGACCAAGGCCATTGTGGAACGGGTAAGGGATGTAGCTTACCTCTGGGCAGGTGTCTAGGAGCCTTACACTGGGAGCACACCGAGCAGGAGGAAACATAAACCCTCACGTCCCGAGCCAAGGTGGGCCACCAGTACCTCCCAGACAGACAGCGCACCGTGCGACCGATCCCCGGATGACCAGAGGAGGGTGATGTGTGGGCCCAATAGATCAACTGGTCACGGACAGCAGACAGAATGTACTGAAGTCCGACGGGACACTGGAGTGGAGCGGGCTCAGTATGCAACGCCCGCTCAATGTCCGTGTCCAGCTCGCACACGACCGGCGCTACCAGGCAGGAGGCCGGGAGAATGGGAGTCTGATCCATGGGCCGCTCCTCTGTGTCATACAGCCGGGATAGTGTGTCTGCCTTAACATTCTGGGAACCTGGTCTGTAGGACATGGCCCACCCTGCCAGACGAGGATTCAGTCTCCTAGCTGCCCGGATGTACTCCAGGTTGCAGTGGTCAGTCCAGATGAGGAAAGGGTGTTTAGCCCCCTCAAGTCAATGTCTCCATGCCTTCAAAGCCTTAACTACAGCCAACAGCTCCCGGTCCCCCACATCATAGTTCCGCTCCGCCGGGCTGAGCTTCTTCGAGATGAAAGCACAGGGGCGGAGCTTCTGAGGAGCCGACTTAAGGCGGAAGTTGTGCCGTGTAGATTGATGAGGAAAATCTTTCTATTTAACTATTTTAGAAAAAGACTAACGTAACAAAAGGGGGAAGGGGTCTGAATACTTTCCGAATGCACTGTATTTGAAATCTGATACTTGTGTCTTTGAAAATGTATTAGATGACGCTATGTATTTGCAGCCATTCATGGACAGTTTTGTATAAATCCTACAAATAAGCATTGGATATTAAATGCTCCAGGAATCAAATATTTTTTTCCTGATATTTTAGGGGGACTCACAACTCATAAACGCATCATATTTAGTCTATGTAGAGTAAGATGATGACAAGGATCTTCAACTAGTAGTCATAAACCAGCTGAATATTGATAATCATTAGATTTTTGAGAAATGAATTGTTATAACAAGAACATTTTCAAACACTCAGCACTTGGGAATCATAGATTATGGGTGGCCAACCCTCAAGGAGAACAAGCAGAATTTTCTTCCATCCCTATTTTTAAAGACATAGTTCACCCAAATTACAAAATGTTTGTGACCTTACCTTGAAATCAGTCTATTGACAAGGATATATGATTTGGTTGCCAACTGCCATTAATATTAAAATGTCCTGTGCAGAGCCTTGGTGTAGTTTTAATTTTTTTAATGTTCCACCCTGGTCATGGGCCTAAGCCATGTCAACATATGTAGAACTGCAAGAAATGAGTTGAAAAAATAAATAAATATGTGTCTAGGGGTAGTGCCAGGGGGCAATGAAATTCACATAGCAAATCTCACTCCAAGCTTTCTTCAAAAGTTGGCAGCCCTGGTGCACTACATTTAAAGACTTGCCTTGTTCAGAAGGAGTGCAAGGTCGAATTGAGTTTGTGCATACTTGCACTTCACAGAGGATGTGTTCCCTAATGGAAATATGCAAATACATGCTACAACGTGCCAATAGTATCTTACTATCTTGTTCTTGGCTTCTTGGCTTCTTCTTGACTGTGCTTCATTTGCTAACACTGTAAACGACACAGATGAACTCTCTTGGGTTAGTTATGAAAATATTTTGCATAAGTTAGGGATAATGAATGAGGGTCTATGTAAAATGTGTTCATTTGCCGGTAGAAATGTGTTTAACATCCACTGAAGTAGCTACCAAGTTTACAAGATAGTTACAGTAATTAGTTGCCGTGGTAACCAAACAAACATATTTGTCAGTTTAGCTAACCAAACCATCTGTCCTAGCTTGCTATTATGAAAATCGAATTCAACAATGACAATAATGTTTTCAATTCGACTTTTGTTTTCAAAATTGGATATAGGAAGCCAATTCAATATTGACGAATACGCTGATTCGGTGTGCGAGTTCATTAGAACGTGCGTTGAAGATGTCGTTCCCATAGCAACGATTAAAACATTCCCTAAGTGGATTGATGGCAGCATTCGTGTGAAACTGAAAGCGCGAACCACTGCTTTTAATCAGGGCAAGGTGTCTGGTAACATGACCGAATACAAACAGTGCAGCTATTCCCTCCGCAAGGCTATCAAACAAGCTAAGCGTCAGTACAGAGACAAAGTAGAATCTCAATTCAACGGCTCAGACACAAGAGGCATGTGGCAGGGTCTACAGTCAATCACGGACTACAGGAAGAAATCCAGCCCAGTCACGGACCAGGATGTCTTGCTCCCAGGCAGACTAAATAACTTTTTTGCCCGCTTTGAGGACAATACAGTGCCACTGACACGGCCTGCAACGAAAACATGCGGTCTCTCCTTAACTGCAGCCGAGGTGAGTAAGACATTTAAAAGTGTTAACCCTCGCAAGGCTGCAGGCCCAGACGGCATCCCCAGCCGCGCCCTCAGAGCATGCGCAGACCAGCTGGCCGGTGTGTTTACGGACATATTCAATCAATCCCTATACCAGTCTGCTGTTCCCACATGCTTCAAGAGGGCCACCATTGTTCCTGTTCCCAAGAAAGCTAAGGTAACTGAGCTAAACGACTACCGCCCGTAGCACTCACATCCGTCATCATGAAGTGCTTTGAGAGACTAGTCAAGGACCATATCACCTCCACCCTACCTGACACCCTAGACCCACTCCAATTTGCTTACCGCCCAAATAGGTCCACAGACGATGCAATCTCAACCACACTGCACACTGCCCTAACCCATCTGGACAAGAGGAATACCTATGTGAGAATGCTGTTCATCGACTACAGCTCGGCATTCAACACCATAGTACCCTCCAAGCTCGTCATCAAGCTCGAGACCCTGGGTCTCGACCCCGCCCTGTGCAACTGGGTACTGGACTTCCTGACGGGCCGCCCCCAGGTGGTGAGGGTAGACAACAACATCTCCTCCCCGCTGATCCTCAACACTGGGGCCCCACAAGGGTGCGTTCTGAGCCCTCTCCTGTACTCCCTGTTCACCCACGACTGCGTGGCCACGCACACCTTCAACTCAATCATCAAGTTTGCGGACGACACAACAGTGGTAGGCTTGATTACCAACAACGACGAGACGGCCTACAGGGAGGAGGTGAGGGCCCTCGGAGTGTGGTGTCAGGAAAATAACCTCACACTCAACGTCAACAAAACTAAGGAGATGATTGTGGACTTCAGGAAACAGCAGAGGGAACACCCCCCTATCCACATCGATGGAACAGTAGCAAGAGAGGGTAGCAAGTTTTAAGTTCCTCGGCATACACATCACAGACAAACTGAATTGGTCCACTCACACAGACAGCATCGTGAAGAAGGCGCAGCAGCGCCTCTTCAACCTCAGGAGGCTGAAGAAATTCGGCTTGTCACCAAAAGCACTCACAAACTTCTACAGATGCACAATCGAGAGCATCCTGGCGGGCTGTATCACCGCCTGGTACGGCAACTGCTCCGCCCTCAACCGTAAGGCTCTCCAGAGGGTAGTGAGGTCTGCACAACGCATCACCGGGGGCAAACTACCTGCCCTCCAGGACACCTACACCACCCGATGTTACAGGAAGGCCATAAAGATCATCAAGGACATCAACCACCCGAGCCACTGCCTGTTCACCCCGCTATCATCCAGAAGGCGAGGTCAGTACAGGTGCATCAAAGCTGGGACCGAGAGACTGAAAAACAGCTTCTATCTCAAGGCCATCAGACTGTTAAACAGCCACCACTAACATTGAGTGGCTGCTGCCAACACACTGACAATGAAACTGACTCAACTCCAGCCACTTTAATAATGGGAATTGATGGTAAATGATGTAAATATATCACTAGCCACTTTAAACAATGCTACCTTATATAATGTTACTTACCCTACATTATTCATCTCATATGCATACGTATATACTGTACTCTATATCATCGACTGCATCCTTATGTAATACATGTATCACTAGCCACTTTAACTATGCCACTTTGTTTACATACTCATCTCATATGTATATACTGTACTCGATATCATCTACTGTATCTTGCCTATGCTGCTCTGTACCATCACTCATTCATATATCCTTATGTACATATTCTTTATCCCCTTACACTGTGTATAAGACAGTAGTTTTGGAATTGTTAGTTAGATTACTTGTTGGTTATTACTGCATTGTCGGAACTAGAAGCACAAGCATTTCGCTACACTCGCATTAACATCTGCTAACCATGTGTATGTGACAAATAACATTTGATTTGATTTGATTTATATTAATTTGGACGATTTGAGGGTGAAATTTGGGTCATAAGGCGATGTCACCTAGGTAATATTTTCAAATGTTATGGCAGCCCATTGTAGCCAGAGTACTTTTGAGCTATCTCATTACCTTTTGCGAGATACGAGACAGATCAGTGCAGGCGGAATTTATGTGCTATCTGATAGAAGAAAATGGATCCATTTCACAATTGTGTTATATAATACATACGATACACTGAATTCATTTACATTTTAGATTCACACAAACCCTCTGTAATGTCTGGGATTTAACAAGGATAAATGAGGATATGAAAAAACTCTGTGGAATGTCTCTTTCTCTCCAGTCACACTGTAGCTATTAGCTAACTGGAAAGCAGACCTGGGAGTGTATTCAGCGACTCAGAACCTTTTATATCATAATGGACAGGGAGGACCTGATCCTAGATCAGCACTATACTCTGAGGTGCATGACAAATACCCTGAGGCCCTGATCTCTACATGTACTTGGTCTTGGGAGACAATGATTGATATCTCTTCCATTCGCTATTACTCTCAGTCAACTCCACTAACAGGCACTGACAAACCCTCACCCCCCCTCAACCCCATCCTTTCCACTTTTATTCCCAGATAGCTTTTCTTCCTCGCAAGAGCTGCGGATATCTTTCCTAATCTGGAAAGAGTAACAGGTTATGCAGACAACACCACCTGCTGAAACTCATTGCAAACTATTGTTCCCCAGAGACGGAGAACATAGAGGGAACAGAAGTCACTATTCAAAACTGATGCACTGCTCATATCACTCCCCCCACACACACACACACACACACACGGACGAGTGCACGCACACACAGACTCGCACAGGCACACACACATGCGCACACATGCAAACTGGCACCACCACACACGGAGCCAAACTGCCATATATACTGTACAACCCTTTGGAAAAGAAAAGCTATTCAGAAAAAGAGACACCATGTTAAAGTGGAATGGAATGTTCATACATAGCTGGAATGGAATGTTCATATCCTGTATATTTGACTGTGATATTTGTCTCAGCTAGCTATCTTAAAGATGAATGCACTTATGGAAAGTCGCTCTGGTAAAGAACATCTTCTTGACTAAAATGTGAAATGTAAATGTTTTACATACAGATCTCATATTGCTGTATTGAGGAATACAATTGTTTTTTATATTGATGTCACAAATGTATCATTTGTAAATGTCTTTATTAATACTGTAGTTATTTGTTTCATTATACTGTGTAAAACCTAGCAGTATACCGATTTCTCTGAGAGTTTGCAAAAAAAACTTGATTATTTGAGTTAATAAAGCCGCATAGAAACATACAACATCTCTTTTTTGTTTTCTTGAGTCAGGCAACTCCAAAATGCAGGTGATTCAGCCTAGTTCAGTGCTTTCTGTGGTGGTGGGGCAAGCCAGCAGAAAATACGGAGCGTTGCGCCGGAATTGGGTCAGTTTTCTGTCACTCATGGGGACACTACGTCACGGCCAAGTCTAAGGGTAGAGCTTTCAAATTCTAGCCCATTGAGTGCTGCCACAGAGTTACATTAGAAGTGCCCATCCAAGAAGGCTATAGGTCATTGGAGCCAGATAAAATGACGTAAAATCACGGTATATCTACATTAGCTTTGATTAGACATAATTTTAAAATCTTAGCTAGCAGTCATCATCATGACTCAAGTCGACAATCAACTGGAGAATCCGTTTTAATCCTTGTCATATGAATAGAAATAATGAAGAGAAATTACAGATAAAACGTATCGGTGCTCATCGGCCATTGGACAATAACATTACACAACAAGTTGGAAATCGCAAATTCAACAATGAGCGGTTTGGAAGGAATCAGTGGCTAACTGCAAGCATTGCAAAGCAATCATTAGCCTGCTATTCAGTGGAGTGGCTGTCTAAGATTAAGGGTCTCTTTTCCAAGTTTAAAATTATAAACATTCAACATTGGCCATGCTGTCAATGAAGCATGATTTGTGACGCACTAAAAACAACTGTTAACTCGGAACTGCAAAATCAGACTTTAGTGAGTTCAAGACAACTGGGAACTCGGGAAAAACAAGCTACGACTGGGAAAATACGTTTTGAACTTTCATCCTACTCGGAATTGTAAATCGGGAACTCGGGCCTCTTTCTTGAGCTACAACCTGAGGATCACTGACTTTATTATGATTCAACCTTTTTCCCCCCCCCGAGTTCCCAGTTGTCTTGAAAGCACCATAAATCCAGAGAATGCCAGTCTTTGATGACAAAGTATGATGACAACATTTTCCGACGAAGGACCTCCATGCCACCTTCCTATTCAAGTGAGCACAGCACAAAAATGTATTCTATGCTGCTGCATAAATTATGTAATATGCCAAGAAAATACAGTGCCTTGCGAAAGTATTCGGCCCCCTTGAACTTTGCGACCTTTTGCCACATTACAGGCTTCAAACATAAAGATATAAAACTGTATTTTTTTGTGAAAAATCAACAACAAGTGGGACACAATCATGAAGTCGAACAACATTTATTGGATATTTCAAACTTTTTTAACCATTCAAAAACTGAAAAATTCTGCTTGCAAAATTATTCAGCCCCCTTAAGTTAATACTTTGTAGCGGCACCTTTTGCTGCGATTACAGCTGTAAGTCGCTTGGGGTATGTCTCTATCAGTTTTGCACATCGAGAGACTGAAATTTTTTCCCATTCCTCCTTGCAAAACAGCTCGAGCTCAGTGAGGTTGGATGGAGAGCATTTGTGAACAGCAGTTTTCAGTTCTTTCCACAGATTCTCGATTGGATTCAGGTCTGGACTTTGACTTGGCCATTCTAACACCTGGATATGTTTATTTTTGAACCATTCCATTGTAGATTTTGCTTTATGTTTTGGATCATTGTCTTGTTGGAAGACAAAACTCCGTCCCAGTCTCAGGTCTTTTGCAGACTCCATCAGGTTTTCTTCCAGAATGGTCCTGTATTTGGCTCCATCCATCTTCCCATCAATTTGAACCATCTTCGCTGTCCCTGCTGAAGAAAAGCAGGCCCAAACCATGATGCTGCCACCACCATGTTTGACAGTGGGGATGATGTGTTCAGGGTGATGAGCTGTGTTGCTTTTACGCCAAACATAACGTTTTGCATTGTTGCCAAAAAGTTCAATTTGATTTCATCTGACCAGAGCACCTTATTCCACATGTTTGGTGTGTCTCCCAGGTGGCTTGTGGCAGTTCATCCAGAGTGATCATGGGCCTCTTGGCTGCATCTCTGATCAGTCTTCTCCTTGTATGAGCTGAAAGTTTAGAGGGACGGCCAGGTCTTGGTAGATTTGCAGTGGTCTGATACTCCTTCCATTTCAATATTATCGCTTGCACAGTGCTCCTTGGGATGTTTAAAGCTTGGGAAATCTTTTTGTATCCAAATCCGGCTTTAAACTTCTTCACAACAGTATCTCGGACCTGCCTGGTGTGTTCCTTGTTCTTCATGATGCTCTCTGCGCTTTTAACGGACCTCTGAGACTATCACAGTGCAGGTGCATTTATACGGAGACTTGATTACACACAGGTGGATTGTATTTATCATCATTAGTCATTTAGGTCAACATTGGATCATTCAGAGATCCTCACTGAACTTCTGGAGAGAGTTTGCTGCACTGAAAGTAAAGGGGCTGAATAATTTTGCACGCCCAATTTTTCAGTTTTTGATTTGTTAAAAAAAATTGAAATATCCAATAAATGTCGTTCCACTTCATGATTGTGTCCCACTTGTTGTTGATTCTTCACAAAAAAATACAGTTTTATATCTTTATGTTTGAAGCCTGAAATGTGGCAAAAGGTCGCAAAGTTCAAGGGGGCCGAATACTTTCGCAAGGCACTGTATGTATACTGTAGCTAAGAAAGTATGTTGTTAGTAAGCTGTTAGTAGCCCATGTGCCTCACCATAATAATTTGGTCTATTTTCACCTATTAATTTTGCCTGCTGTTCTAACTTGGTGGTGCCTATAACCTATTTTAGAGAAATGTAATCATAGAATATTGTAAGAGTTTTCATTGTCTGCTTATTTAGCCCCTTTATTTATCCAACGGTTCTGACTTGGTGTACAGGGAGTACACTTTAAGAACAGCCCATGTTCTGAATTCTGTCGCTGTACATTTCAAAAGTGCCGAACAAATAGTTATATTGACTACATCCGTCGTCACGCGCTCATTGTCTTAATCAAAATAACGGATTGCCTTTTATCCGCTCATCGTCCCCTTATGCCATAGTTTGTACATCTCAATTGTCAGTAGAAACCACATTTGTTTCAGCAAGTCAGCCATATCAGCTATATTTTTTTTAAAGGCAGTAAACGAGTCTAAATACACTGTTTCGATGCCAGACAAGGCTCCGCTGATAGCCAGGTGTAGCAGTGGTAAGGTGTTGCGACTGCTATTGGGACAGCTTTATGTAGGGTCTAACAGTTTGTGGGCACCATTTGTCACCGTTATAGTGCAATTAATGTGTTGTTTAGTGTTGTGTTGTGTAGTGGCTTTGCTGGCATGCATCCGACATTGTTGTTTTTGCCCCACCAAGATTTACATGCTAAAATCGCCACTGATTTTGAAAAATTAACCATTTGAATTGAATGCCATTTTAACATATATTCATTGAATTATTGATATCGATATCAAAAATACTATTACTGGTATAAAACATTCTATGAATGTACAGTATGTTAACACGTCTTTCCATACACCTCGTTATATTACAAATGAGCACATTCTAAAAACAGCACAGAGCCTGGGGCTGCCTTACACCAACATGCAGTGCCTTGCAAAAGTATTCATCCCCCTTGGTGTTTTACCTATTTTGTTGCATTACAACCTGTCATTTAATTGGATTTTTATTTGGATTTCATGTCACGGACATGTTATGTGTTGCATGAATATTTATCCACCCCCTTTGCTATGAAGCCCCTTAATAAGATCTGGTGCAACCAATTACCTTCAGAAGTAACATAATTAGTTAAATAAAGTCCACCTGTGTGCAATCTAAGTGTCACATGATCTGTGACATGATCTCAGTATATATACACCTGTTCTGAAGAAATATTTGGTATCTTCATAGTGGTAGGCATGTTGTGTAAATCAAGTGATACAACCCCCCCCAAAAAAAAATCTATTTTAATTCCAGGTTGCAAGGCAACAAAATAGGAAAAATGCTAAGTGGGGTGAATACTTTCGCAAGCCACTGTAACACTTGTAACAGCTAACACTGGGCCGGATCTGTATGTCAGTGCACTTATAATGTGCCTACAATAGCAGCATGTGTCCGAAGCAATAGTTCAAGCCTCTCGAGTCTAGTCAGCAGCCACCAATGTCTTCATTATACCAAGGTAGAAGATGAAGAAGATTGTTTATCTTATGTTTGTTGTGTAGTAAATATTTCAGCTTTTATTTTCATTGCTTTTGATTCGTTTTCCTCCCCTGTAAACCACATTGTGTTGCATTCCGTGTCTGAAATATGCTGTATAAATAAAGCTTGATTTGATTTGAATTGATTTGATTTGAAGAAGAAAAAGAAGAAGACAAGCTAACTGCAGCATTCAGTCGTTTTATAATGACTATGGGGTGACATATTCTTCCCCTCATTATGAGGAATAGGCTACTTAAATGCTTTTCTGTGAAAAGACCAAAGCATTAGCTTTGGCTGGACAACATCTGCTCCGTGCTGTGAGCTAGAGATTTTTAATTGCTATATTTTCAGACACAGCTAAAATTAGGCCAGACATCCTTACACTGTCTTGACTATGTCTACACTTTTAGTAGACAACATGCTACATAGGCCTAACTGGATAAATGTGAGTCCTTGTTTATTGAGTCACTATTTTACCCTATTGTGTTCTTATTACTGTGTAACTGTTGTTGTACAGTGTATCAACAGTGATCATGATATTTGTTACACTGTGTAAGAATAGATACACAGTAAGATGATCATTAGCAGGAATAAGAAGACTGTGAAGTGTTACCCTCTTCTGTCATATTGTTTCTGTCCAATTCAGACTGTGTTAGGATAAAACATCTGCTCGTGGATGAGGATTTACTCTAACCACACAGACATCAGAATCAACGCAAGTCAATTACACAGCTAGCATTGGCTTTGTGGTGCAAGGGAGTCTGCTATTGCATGGCTATTTATGGCCTGGCCCCGGCTAGATCAGTGACAAAGGAACAATTTGAAAATGCCTGTCTGAATAATCCCTTTAATTGTGAGCAGTCCCTTGAACCCTCACACTCACACGATTCGTTTTCAATTTTAAGTTTCACATTGCACGTCACTCAAAAGTACTTAGAACATGTGGGTTAGAGGTTGATCCGAGTCTTTTCACAGAACACACTGAAAGGCTGTAGAGATGTACAACATTGTGCACTTAACTGGAAGATGTGCAGACTTGTTCTCGTCTCAAGATGATCCTAGATGGGTGATGGGTTGAGAGTAATGCACATTGCAAGAATGACGGAGAAAAACATTCGCTAGTTGTGATCGCACATATAAAAAGATGATTGATATCAGGGTTGGTATTTCAGATTCACATCATTGAGGAATCCTGTGAGGGTATGTTATTCTTGCTACTGAAGATACTTCGATTTTTTTGGGGCCAATATACCGTCTCCCATCAGAGTTTGATTGAAGGGAGTTTGATGTTCTTGTGTAACCCATTTAACAAAAATAGCCTGGGCAAGGCCTGATAGGAGGGCTGGGATTGATTTAATAATCTAATCAGAGAGACGTAGGGGAGATGCACTTATTGTGCACTTTATATCAGCAGAGATGGCACTTGAGGTCATTCGCTTGGGAAGAACAGCCAATCACTTCACAAGACATTCTCTAATTTCCCATCTCACCCCATAATCTCTCCGATCAGGGACACTGCATGGGCCGTGTTGCTGGTTTAATATTCGCTGGTTGATGGATTTGGAGCCTTGTTTCTCACCATTGCCGTTTACCTCTATTTGAAATACTATACAACCTTGTTTTTCGTTGGGACAATATTGATTTCCTAATGGAGCTCAAGGTTGATCAAAAATCCTCTATCCATGAAAAAAAATGGTCTGTGATTTTCTCAGCGAAGACAGCGTTTTAACATTATCTAGGACATAGTCTCCATCCCGAGTGTCACGCTATTCCATAGCGCACTACTTTTGACCAGAGCCCTGTGGACCCGGGTCAAAAGTAGTTCACTACCTAGGGATAGGGTGCCAATTAGGATGTAGCCATGGCCACTCCATATGGAAGCAATAATAGGCCATCGCACATTCTTCTGTCATGTAACATGAGAGCATGTGGTGGATACTATAGTATCCCTGAGTGATTCCATGGAGCATCACAACTGGGTCAAATGGATAAAGCAACTGAGACAGACAAGAAGCTGTCAACATATTGTGGTTATCAAATAACATATGTCCAAGAGTTGGGAGAGTTGGATTTAGTTATATAGAACATCCATCCTTCATTAACATAACATCATGCATAATATGCTATATATAGTATGCATTGTTGAATACAGTGAATAATTACTGTACTGCAAAAAAGTGATATCTAAGCAAGACTACATATCTTATATTGAGGGATAATTAGCTTATCATTTGAGGTACTTGTGTGTTTTTTCTTACCAAAGCTAAATTATCTAGCATCATTTGCAGACGATTTTGTTTTGCAAGTCATTTATTTTATTTCAATAACTGTTTCAATATATTTCATCTTAATGTGACGACTAAGGTAAACTATCTTGAAAAATATCTTGAAATAAGATACATTTTACGTTTCATATATCGATTTCATATATCAGTTATCATACAAAAAGACTGTATCAAGACATAAAAAACCCTGGATGATACTAAAGGAAATCATACTTTAGTAAACAGTCATTTTGCAGGGATGTCTTATATGGAACAGCTAGTCATATACGGAACAGCTAGTCTTATATGGAACAGCTAGTCATATATGGAACAGCTAGTCTTATATGGAACAGCTAGTCATATATGGAACAGCTAGTCATATATGGAACAGCTAGTCATATATGGAACAGCTAGTCATATATGGAACAGCTAATCTTATATGGAACAGCTAGTCGTGTATGGAACAGCTAGTCATATATGGAACAGCTAGTCATATATGGAACAGCTAGTCGTGTATGGAACAGCTCGTCGTATATGGATTTGGTCATTCTCTACAATATCAGCACAGGGCTTGTTGCTAATGTAGCAGTTTCTGGGCCCAGTTTTTTAGTTATCTGTTCGGATTTCAGCAGTCAGATAGGATTAAATGCATAGAAATAGAATGAATATACCTTGGCATCATTCTCTTGAATGGGGACTCCGGTTCTTTTAATTTTATTTCTATGAATTTAATCCTATTTGAATGACAAAATCTGATCAGATAACTTTTGAAAAACTGGGCACTGTTGATTGACGATTGAATACCACACAATAACTGTAGTTAGAAGCATGACTTCACTGCCTAATCATTGCTTTACTGTTTAAATGCTATTATCACAAGGCTCCTCCTCCTGTTTTACTGTTTAAATGGCTATGATCCCAAGGTTATTCCTTAATCACTGTTTTACTGTTAAAATGGCTATGATCACAAGGCTCCTCGTTATGATCACTTCCATTCAACATGTCAATATCCAGATTGCACCAAGGATTGCAAAACCACTTAAATTGCAGGTTATCTAGCAGCTGTGTCCCAAATGGCAACCCTATTCCCCTATATAGCGTGCTACTTTTGACCAGGGTCCATGGCACTAGCCCTATAGGCCATTTGAATTGGGACGCAGCCAAGTTCTGTACATTTTAATTGATGTACTACTACAGAGAGACACCTCTCCTGTGGCAATGGATCAGTCTCCCTAGTCTCCCACAGAGTCTAGCCTCACCATCTCTAATTAAAGCTACTTTTCATTCCGGGCACAGTGGAAGCGCAGGTCCCCATAACAATTAAGGACAGGCTTCCTCCACTGGTCCTCTGTGAGAAGAAAGGGGCCATCCAGGGCACTGATTATCCCTCTACTCTCCCCATTATTGGATTCACTTCTCTGCCTGAATAGAATCCCATTTATCGAGCACCAGCAGGGAGAGAGAGGCTGGCAGACCCACACACAATCAAGCATATATCAGACACAAGGAGATAGAGAGGACAAACACATACAGTGCCTTGCAAAAGTATTCATCCCCCTTGGCGTTTTACCTATTTTGTTGCATTACAACCTGTAATTGAAGTGCATTTTTTATTTGGATTTCATGTAATTGACATACACAAAATAGTCCATATTGGTGAAGTGAAATGAAAAAAAAAAAACTTGTTTAAAATTAAAAATTAAAAAAGTAAAACGGAAAAGTGGTGCGTGCATATGTACAGTATTTCCCTCCTTTGCTATGAAGCCCCTAAATAAGATCTGGTGCAACCAATTACCTTCAGAAGTAACATAATTAGTTAAATAAACTCCACCTGTGTGCAATCTAAGTGTCACGTGATCTGTTACATGATCTCAGTATATATACACCTGTTGTGAAAGGCTCCAGAGTCTGCAACACCACTAAGCAAGGGGCACCATGAAGACCAAAGAGCTCTCCAAACAGGTCACGGACAAAGTTGTGGAAAAGTACAGATCAGGGTTGGGTTATAAAAAAATATCAGAAACTTTGAACATCCCATGGAGCACCATTAAATCCATTATTAAAAAATGGAAAGAATATGGCACCACAACAAACCTGCCAAGAGAGGGCCGCCCACCAAAACTCATGGACCAGGCAAGGAGGGCATTAATTGGAGAGGCAACAAAGAGACCAAAGATAACCCTGAAGGAACTGCAAAGCTCCACAGCGGAGACTAGAGTATCTGTCCAGAGGACCACTTTAAGCCGAACACTCCACAGAGCTGGGCTTTACGGACGAGTGGCCAGAAAAAAGCCATTGCTTGAGTAAAAAAATAAGCAAACACATTTGGTGTTCGCCAAAAGGTATGTGGGAGACTCCCCAAACATATGGAAGAAGGTACTCTGGTCAGATGAGACAAAAATTTAGCTTTTTGGTCATCAAGGGAAACTCTATGTCTGGCACAAACCTAACACCCCTCACCACCCCGAGAATACCATCCCCAGGATGTTTTTCATTGGCAGGGACTGGGAAACTGGTCAGAATTGAAGAAATGATGGATGGCACTAAATACAGGGAAATTCTTGATGGAAACCTGTTTCAGTCTTCCAGAGATTCAAGACTGGGACGGGGTTTCACCTTCCAACAGGACAATAACCCTAAGCAGCTGTAATTACTGCAAAAGGTGTCTCTACAAAGTATTGACTTTGGGGGGCCAGGGTGAATAGTTATGCACGCTCAAGTTTTCGTTTTTTTTTGTCTTATTTCTTGTTTGTTCCACAATAAAAACTATTTTGCATCTTCAAAGTGGTAGGCATGTTGTGTAAATCAAATGATAAACCCCCCCAAAAAATATATATTTTAATTCCAGGTTGTAAGGCAACAAAATAGAAAATTGCCAAGGGGGGGTGAATACTTTCGCAAGCCATTGTATAGGACTGTGGCCTTCATTCCATACATTAAATTATAAGGATGTATTTGTCCTTCCATACATTAGTCATTACACCTACTTGATGTTTGGAAGAAAATAAAATGAATCATGTGAATAGCGGCACTTGTTATAAAAAGAAGCAAGCATCTAGTTATTTCTATGTGGGAAAGGGGATGGTGAATCTAGTAGTCGAGTGCTGTAGTAGCTAATACACTGCCCTTTCTTCGTACCCCTGCACATTGACTCGATACTGGTACATACTTCCTGTACTGTATATACCCATGTTATTTTTAATCATAATTTTTATTTGTTATTCAATGTGTATTTATTCCTTGTGTCACTATTTCTTGCTTTTTTCTTTATCTCTGCATTGTGTCACGCCCTGACCTTAGAGATCCTTATTTATTCTCTATGTTTGGTTGGGTTAGGGTGTGACTCGTGTGGGAAAATCTATGTTTTCTATTTCTTTGTTGTTTTGCCGAGTGTGGTTCCCAATCAGAGGCAGCTGTCTATCGTTGTCTCTGATTGGGGATCATATATAAGTTGTGATTTTCCATTTGGGTTTTGTGGGGTGTTATTTTCTGTTTAGTGTCTGTGCCTGACGGAACTGTTCGCGTTCATGTTTGGATTTGTTACTTTTGTTTGTGTGTTTCTTGTAAATAAAGATCATGAACACTTTCCACGCTGCACTTTGGTCCACTCTTCCTTCCACCGACGACAAGCGTTACACATTGTTGGAAAAGGACCCCTAAGTAAGCATTTCATAGTTCGTCTACACCCGTTGTTTATGTAGCATTAGACAAATAACATTTGATTTGATTTTGATATGATATTCAGGACACTGGATGTGAAATGTCTCTATCATCACAACCATGGAAGTTGGTGTATAATGGTCCATGAATCGTGAGTATTGAGGCTTTTCCAAAGCAGGCATGTCAGAATTGCAATCCTTTCTGTGTTAGTAATTCCCTGATGGTACAGGAGACAAACGGAAAATGGCTGTCTCCATGGTGAGGGGCACTGATCATGCAGTGGCTCCCGAGTGGCGCAGCGGTCTAAGGCACTGCATCTCAGTGCTAGAGGCATCACTACAGACCCTGGTTTGATCCTTGGCTGTATCATAACTGGCTGTGATCGGGAGTCCCATAGGGCGGTGCACAATTGGTCCGGGTTAGGGGAGGGTTTGGCCGGGGAGGGACATCATTGTAAAATAAGAATTGGTTCTTAACTGACTTGCCTAGTTAAATGAAAAATGCTCTACCTCTTAGAGCCACAGCAAGCCCAGTCAGATAACGTTTCCATTAGGCCATTATTTTAAACCATCTCACCCTGTAATGGACTGGCAGCCCTGGTCCCTGTGTGGCTATCTTATCCCCATATGTTCAGATCTGTCTGTCCAGGCCCTGCAGCTGCCCAAAGGTGTGAGCCTGGCTGATTGCTGATGGCTTAGTGTGCCTGCCTCAGAGTGCCTTGCTGCCTACCGCTGTGCAGAGGTGCTGAAGTGTTGCTCAGCCTAACTCCGATTGGGCCCCATGAGGAGTCGTTAATTACACTGGAGTGGTTGCCTTGGAGAGGTTTACTAATGTTTATTTTTTTTAACTCCCCTTCTCTGATGTGGGCGGGGAAAATAGAAATATACCGTAAAGCAATTAAGTTGTGGCATCGAAATGTTACATAAAAATTATGCAAATGGGCTTTGAGACAGTTATACAGCCATGAACGGCCTCTATAAACCAAATTAGTGTGAAATCGTTTGTTGTCAAGAGATTTGTTGTCCCGGCCCCAGTCTTATCTGGACTTCATCCAAAGCCTAACCCCTAGCCCTGACCTAACACCTACAGTATAATGAGCCTATTATTGAGCCATGGTTAAAAGCGCTGCCAGCTTCCTAGTAGCAGATATTAGGGGCTGGGTCCCAAATGGCACTCTATTCCCTATATAGTGCACTACTTTTGACCAGGAACTAGATTCCTATAGGCCCTGGTCAAATCTGGTGCACTATATAGGGAATAGGATGCCATTGTGAATGCATTCCCAGTAGATTAGAGATAAGAAGGAAGACACACTGGGGCCTTAAAAGTTTCAACAAAGGTTTAATCAACAACAAATGTATTGTTGTTCACAGTTTTATTCATACGCATCATCGCCAATAACAAAATGCGTGATTCCATCTAGCCTTTTTTTAAACATTTTTTTATTGCTGCTTTTTATTTTACAAAAATGTACGAACAGGTAACATGCATCACACAATAAATGTACAGTGTAACAGTTCAAAGTTGAAACACAATCTGTAGTACATTCCTATTGTAGTACCATGCACATAAATATAACCTACAGTAGGTCAAAATATATGAAGTTCATTCAATTCGAGTCTGAATGCCAAACAAACAATAGGCATAGATATGACAGTGTTCAAGCATTGATATAGTTTCAACATAAAAACAAATGAAACAGAGTAATAATCTCTCGTGTACAGTAATGTCCATTAGGTCATTTGTGGGTTTGTGTTGATGGGAGAGCTGATGAACCTCATAAACCCCAAGAAAGCATTACGTATTTCATTGATATGTTTCTAAACAGCGCACAGCAATGCCTTCAAATACATAACCATGCCACGTTTTACATTTCAATGGGGCTTTCAAGTTTTACAGCATGTTAGAAAAATAACTGGTTCTGTATGTACAGTTACTATGATGATTGACAGCGTTAGTTATTTACAGTACACATGTCAGCTGCTCCAGGTCGACAATCCATTGAAGAACAAATAGTTGTTCCACTTTCTTAAAGGAGCTAACACGTTGCCCATATCAAGCCATTTTGTGTGCGTCCCAAATGGCACCCTATTAGTGCACTACTATGAGACCTGGCCAATAGTAGTGTGATATATAGGGAATAGGGTACGATTTAGGATACACATGTTTGACTGATGATCAAAATGGTACAGTAAAGTGGTTAAATAATATGATGAGTTTATATACCATTATACTGTTGACCTCGTTCATATTGATTTATTCACTAATGCTCGATGTTTCGGAGATCTTTATACTAAATATGACTCATTTTCACACTAGCTTAATTCAATCAACTAGAAACTTGATATTCAGTCAACATTCTAAAAGAATTCACTACCTTTATATGTCTTAGGGTAATTTTTGCTTTGTTTCGATCGGGCAAAAGATTTGCCATAAAGAATCGTGCTAATGATGATGTAAACTATGATAATATAAGTGATGAACATGATGTATACATTTAAGCAAACCTTAAAACAGACAAATGTATCCCAAATAAAATAGAACAAATAAATAATCCAACATTTCGGGGAGCTAACAATGATATTAGAAAAAAAAAATCCTAAATATTTCTATGTAAAAATGGTCAAAAGAAATAACTGCATTCTGTGATAAATACTCCACTTGACTTATTGAGGGAAAGCAAGCTGATTTTCTTGGCAGCTACATGCATCCATACATGAGTTCTGTATCACCTCCAATGTTTAGAGTTTTTTTCATCCTCTTAATGTACCCATCAACAACAACGAGGCATGTGCACAGGTAGGGGTATACCTATGTCAGACCCCTGGGACTTTGCCCTTCCACTCAATATTGGGTGGTCACTCATTCTTTTTTTTTGTATACAGTTCTTGTGGTTGTTGTTCTGAACCCACTGCCCCCAAGTCGTCAAGTTCGCCACCCCCCACCCATCCGTTGGTCTGCCCTGTACGGAGCTCACGTGCACCTGGTTGTGCATTTTACCCAGACTACCCTGTACGGATATTGCGCACGCCCGGTATCCAAACATGCATGGCTTGTGATGCGGCTCACCAGTCGATTGGGTGTAGCAAGCTATCTAGTTTAAATATCGACAGTACTGCCACACCATAGCAGCATAACATTTGATTAACACTTGATATCGCTTGATTTACATCATCATCAATATTCGGTCTGGTTGGCTTATATGCAGCAGCAGTTCATCATTTATTTCCTCATAGAATCATAGCCACGGGAAGGGTGCTGGAGGTGCTGCAGGACACCTGATAAATTGAAATACATTTGGCAACGTTCTAGAATTACTGCTGTCTGTTCAGAAATAATTCAGAATAGCCTACTGCACCAAGAGTAGGCCTATAATTTAGCCACAAAGGATCAATGACTTTAAAAAAAAATTGCTTAGCTGTGGATTGTGTGTAGCCCAGTCATAGTCTACAGTCAGGAACGCGCTGCAAATCTGTCTGTGAACAGCATATACAATTGCGGGAAACACAGGCTGGAAAGCAAATGGCTCCTGCTGAAAAGAGAATACTCAAATCTGTCTGCTGTAGGCTACCACACCATTTTATTAACTTGCAAATAGGCCATTTGAGCAAACATTATTTACAAGAGAGGGATCAGCTTTTAGCACGAGTGCATCAGCCATTGCCGGTGAGTGAGCGGTGCATCATTGGGTGAGTCAATGACACTGGAAAGCTTTTTTAGGACTATAATGTCCTCCCCATATAGTAAATATATGTGTCTCCACACACCTAGGCCCAGGCTATTGATGACAAAGACAAAGTTGTTTTTATTGAGCTCAGATTCTGTTTGTCAGTGTCAAAAGTAGCCTGTCTTTTGGTCATTTGTGCGGAATTAAAAAAGATTCTGCCAAAGTCTCCAGTCATGTAAATTTACATAGATGACATGCATTTATAAAAAGGCCCAATTGTTTTCGGACACTACGTTACTAAAAAAATTTCCCCATGTGTGCAGCTTCTGTAAGCACCTCTACTCTACTGCTCTATGCCACTAGGGAAATGTCCAGAGAGGACATATGAATAAAAAGCAATTCCCTCTATGTCGAGAATCACAACTTATTTCTCTCATGATCACTACATAACAAAAGTTGTTTTGTCGAGATCACGAGAAACTTTATAAATAGGAGTGGACGTATTGATGATAGATGGACAGTATGGTTGAGGCTTATGTTAGTTAGCTAGCTAAGTTAGCTAGTTAAATTAGGTATTGGGGGGGCTTAGCTAGCTAGTTTATACATTAAGGTTACTCTGCAGCATAGAGAGAGAGTATTAACTCTACAGTTAGAGTTATCGTAGCTTTCTAGAATGATTGTCAAACCACTTGATGAACTTAGGACTGCCAGAGCATCTAGCTAGCTGACGTTACGGGCTGGTATAGCGTTAGCTACAGTGACTAATCGTAGCTAGTAAGCTATATAAACTTGCAAACAATGAAAAAGTCCACAGATATCTCTTCTTTCTTTAAGAAGAAGAGTAGTACAGGGGAGACTCAGCCGACAGGGGAGCAGCAGCAGAGGGTTAACGTTAGTGAGGATGCAGTCGAAGATGATGATGATAACATCATTGAGCAAGCCAATGAACAGGTGGAGGCAGCAAGAGAGCATGACAGAACAGAGGCAGAACATGACAGCGCCGAACAGGCACAGGCAGCATCAGTGACAGAGCACAGTGAAGAACAACAGACAGCAGCATGGCACGAAAGTGCAGAACAGGCAGCAACAACAGTTTCTCATGTTATAATTATTATTGTTATAAAATCAGACTAACTGATTTTGCCTCGTTTCATCCGAGATATATCCCAGTCAAGAGCAGAGAGGCCCAAACAGCCACATCTGATGTTTTTCGCTCGGACCCTTCGGGGGGATAGCATATGGGGCTTCATGAAAGAGTGGTACAGTAAGCATACAGTGCCTTGAGAAAGTATTCACCACCCTTGGCATTTTTGCTATTTTGTTGCCTTACAACCTGGAATTAAAATGGATTTTTGGGGGGGTTGTATCATTTAATTTACACATGTCTACCACTTTGAAGATGCAATTTTATTTATTTATTGTGGAACAAACAAGAAATAAGACAAAAAAAACTGAACTTGAGCGTGCATAACTACCCAAGTCAATACTTTGTAGAGCCACCTTTTGCAGCAATTACAGCTGCAAGTCTCTTGGGGTATGTCTCTATAAGCTTGGCACATCTAGCCGCTGGGATTTTTGCCCATTCTTCAAGGAAAAACTGCTCCAGCTCCTTCAAGTAGGATGGGTTCCGCTGGTGTACAGCTATCTTTAAGTCATACCACAGATTCTCAAATTGGATTGAGGTCTGGGCTTTAACTAGGCCAATCCAAGACATTTCAATGTTTCCCCTTAAACCACTCAAGTGTTGCTTTAACAGTATGATTAGGGTCATTGTCCTGCTGGAAGGTGAACCTCCCAACACCTCTCAAATCTCTGGAAGACTGTAACCTGAAACCTGTAGTTAGCACCATCCATCGTTCCTTCAATTCTGATCAGTTTCCCAGTCCCTGCAGATGAAAAACATCCCCACAGCATAATGCTGCCACCACCATGCTCCACCATGGGGATGGTGATCTCGGGATGATGAGAGGTGTTGGGTTTGCACCAGACATAGCGTTTCCCTTTACTCTCATCTGACGAGATTACCTTCTTCCATATATTTGGGGAGTCTCCCACATACCTTTTGGTGAGCACCAAACATGTTTGCTTACCTTTTTCTTTAAGCAATGTTTTTTTTTCTGGCCACTCTTCCATAAAGCCCAGCTCTGTGGAGTGTATGGCTTAAAGTGGTCCTATGGACAGATACTCCAATCTCCACTGTGGAGCTTTGCAGCTCCTTCAGTGTTATCTTTGGTCTCTTTGCCTCTCTGATTAATGCCCTCCTTGCCTGGTCCATGAATTTTGGTGGGTGGCACTTTTTTTTATAACCCCACCCTGATCTGTACCTCTTCACAACTTTGTCCCTGACCTGTTTGGAGAGCTCCTTGGTCTTCATGGTGCCCCTTGCTTAGTGGGGCCTTTCAGAGCAGGTGTATATATACTGAGATCATGTAACAGATCATGTAACACTTAGATTGCACACAAGTGTACTTTATTTTACTATGTGACTTCTGGAGGTAATTGGTTGCACCAGACCTTATATAGGGGCTTCATAGCAAAGGGGTTGAATACATATGCACGCACCACTTTTCCGTTTTATATTTTGTAATTTTTTTCATTTCACTTCACCAATTTGGACTATTTTATGTATGTCCATTACATGAAATCCAAATAAAAATGTATTTACATTACAGGTTGTAATGCAACAAAATAGGTAAAACGGCAAGGGGGATGAATACTTTTACAAGGCACTGTAAATGGCTGGAATACTCTCAGACTAAAGACTGTCTACTTCTATGCCTGCCGGCACTTCAGTCTCCCCTCCTCAGGTGATTCGGTGTTTACAATCTGAAGAGGGGTTAAGAAATTAGAAAAAAGCAACTTACAAAGATGAGGGATTTGTAGGCCATGCCCAATCAGAATAACATGCTATGTTAACATGGGCAGAATATGAAAAGTCGACTGCAATCAAATGCTCTCTCTCAGCCATCCTTAAATGCAGAGTATGATAAAGTAGTGAGGGAAAATAGAGATTACATTTAAAACTGTTGGAGAAACCCTGCTCCTCACAGCTATGCAAAACTTTACACAGAGAGCACATAAAGAAACGGAAGGTCAGAATAAAGGACATTCCCTCTCTATTATGGAACTGCTAGCCAAGCATGATCACACAGTCAAAAGAAAAATGAAGTCAAAGAAATCAAAGAAATGTCAAAGAAATACAACATACTTTGGGCATAGTACACAAAACAAAATAATTGATTGCCTGGTCCGAAATGGTCCGCACCTCAATAATTAGTGAAGTTGCACAAAGTGAGGCTTTCAGCATTATGGTTGACGAGATCAAAGACATTAGCAAGAAGGAACAGATGTCCTTAGTATCGAATTGCAATTACAATGGGTCAATATGTGAACGTTTTCTCACCTTTGAAGCAGCAGAGCGTCTGGATGCTGCAGCACTTTCACCGGAATTTGTACAATTACTGCAGAAGTATGGCCTTGACTACAGAAACCACCTAGTAGGGCAAGTATATGATGGTGCCTCTGTCATGAGCGGAAACAACACAGGTGTGCCAGCACCCATTAAATAGAGGCCCCAATAGCCTTGTATGTTCACTGCAATGCACATTGCTTAACTGTAGTATTAGTTGTGTGAAATGCATCCCTGAAGCATATTGTTTCTTTTCTCTTTTGCAGAAAATGTATGTCTTTGGGTCAGGGTCATATGTGCCACAAAGGTGGCAAGAAGTACAGAGGGAGATGTTTCAGGGGGCCCCGAGAGAGTTACAAAGGCTGATAGAGACACGGTGGGCATGTAGGTACAATGCTTGCAAGACCGTGAGGGCACAGACTGCCAGCCATCATACAGACTACTGAAAGAAATATCTGAAGAGAGAAATGGTGACAGAGCCGTAGAGGCAAGAGGTCTATTAGCCCAAATAGATCTAGATTATTGGCCTCCTTGTAACAGTCACCAATGTTTTTGGTGAGATTAAACATCTGTCAGACATTTTACAGTCCCCACAACTCAAATTTGGGCACGGCTGTTACCCTTGTTGATTCTCTTGTTGACACCTTGAACATTGATACATCGGATGTTGCACCTCCAGGCCATCCCAGGGCGTCAGGTCACACCAAGCTCTAGGCTTGATGGGCCTCACATTCCCACTCCAATATTTCAAAGTCCGGTCAACACAGATAAGGAGTCATTTCCGGCAGGTTCATTCATTCCAATTGTTGATGTGCTTCTCTCTGAGGTGAAGAGAATATTTCCTCAAGAAAATTGTTTCATCATGCAAGGGGTGCAAGCCTTGAATCTCTGCAGTCACACATTTTCTGAGAAAAATGTAGTGTTTCCATTTGCCTCACAATACAACTGCAGCACTGAGGATCTGGAATATGAGATCCCTCAGCTTAAGCGAATTCTTGATAGGAAGCAAACTAGTGGCTTGGAAACACCAACCCGTTTTAAGAGCTCACAGTCTTCCTTGAGCCATTTAGGGAGGTGTTCCACAATATGTTTAAACTGCAAAATAACACTTGCATTGTGAGCACTGTAGCATGTGAGCACAGTTTTCCAAGACCGTCTTGAGAAATACAACGAGTGACGAGGGTTTGAGCAATTTGGGGTTGTAGAGTCAAGAAGGGCGAGGGCCATAAATCTTGAGGATTTTGTGGATGTGTTTGCCAAAAGACACAGCAACAGGCAAATAAATCTGTATTGAAAATAATGTAGCGTAATAAAGCAGGGATATGAATAGGTTGTGAGTAGGCTATAGTAAAATGTATATTGTTGTCCATAATTATGTTTTTTGTTTTTCATTTTTGGACATTTAATATTTTTGTTTATAACAAAGACACAGCAACAGCCAAATAAATCTGTATAGAAAATAATTGTAGGTGTCTCTGTGGCGTTTTTAAACCTGAGTAGGCTTGTTCCCAGTAAATGTTTTGCTCCTTGCAATCAATGTACTGATTTCAAATTAAAGCTGTATATTTGTCTTTCTAAGGAAAAGGGCAACTCGCCCATTTGAAGAACAATCGCCTAGCACATGTATATACAGATACAGAACACATTAAAACAGGATTGTTGTGGAACTTAAAATGTTAACTGTACTGGTATAAGTCTATGCGCATCAGATAAATAGTAACATTTAACTGTGAAATAAGAAACCAAAGTATATCAGTATGCGATTCCTTAACTCTAATATTGACATAGTTTCCAACTAGCCTATATACTACAACAGCATAATAGAATTCCTGAAATTCAGTTACGGCTTTTGGTTTTGGTGTGCCACCCCAAGATTTTCAGTGGCCCCAACCGGCCACCCACCCCTATGAACAATTTCTGGGGGTGCCACTGATTGTGCGTCTGAACAAATGAATGGGTGATGCGTGGTACTTCCGATTATCTCGTGATCTCGACAAATCAACTTTTGTTATATAGTGATCGTGAGATAAGTAAGTAGTGATCGCGACATAGAAGGGAATTCTTTATTTTGATTAATATGTCCCCTCTTGACTTCTGTAATGCAATGCTTTATTATAAAGGTGAATTTTTTTTTCTTTTTCTCATGAGTTCCGGTACTTCAGAGTTCCACTGTTCACCCCTCTCTCTCGCACTCACTTTTTGCTCCGGCACCTCAAGATTGACAAATGAAGTACTGAACACAGGTAGTATAGAATCTGGCTGACCACCATATACTAAAATATACACACAAACCACCTTGCCAGCCAGCAATACACTGAGTGTATAAAATATTAGGAACACCTGCTCTTTCCACGACAGACTGACTAGGTGAATCCAGATGAAAGCTATGATCCCTTATCGAGGTCACTTGTTACATCCACTTCAATGAGTGTAGATGAAGGGAAGGAGACAAGTTAAAGAAGGATTTTTAAGCCTTGAGACAATTGAGACATGGATGGTGTATGTGTGCCATTCAAAGGGTGAATGGGCAAGACAAAATATTTAAGTGCCTTTGAATGTGATATGATAGTAGGTACCAGGCGCACCGGTTTGAGTGTGTCAAGAACTGCAACGTCGCTGGATTTTTCACGCTCAACAGTTTCCTGTGAGTATCAGGAATGGTCCACCACCCAAAGGACATCCAGTCAACTTGACACAACTGTGGGAAGCAATGGAGTCAAAATGGGCCAGCGTCCGTGTGGAACGCTTTCGGCACCTTGTAGAGTCCAAGCCCTGGCGAATTGAGTCCAAATGTGTGCAACTCAATATAAGTAAGGTGTTCCTAATATTTTGTACACTCAGTGTACATCACGTTAGATTATATATATTATATTATGTAGTTATTATTTAAGAGCATTGAAGATAAATCACAATTTGTAAAAAATAATAATTGAGGTAGCTAACTAGCAGATTTACATCAATCATCAACATCCCTCTTTTCCCGATGGCAAATGTCTTTCGGAGGCACTGTAGCTAACTAGCTCGCTTACAATTTGTGATGGGTGAGTGTGTTGCTGAAATAAATAGGCCTATGCTCAAAAATGTTTGTTATTAATTTTGAGATCTGAATTATGAAAGTCTTATATTTGGGGTGAGAGGGGGTTGGGTGGGGGGCTTTGTTCATTTTGAGCACCTGCTCCCTGAAAGATCTGTGCATGGCACTGACAACAACCCTTACCCTTAGACCCTTCATCCTCAGATTTACAGGTGGTTCTGACATAAATATGAATTGGGGGTGTCCAATATCACAGAACAGAATAATCGACCTTGCAGGGTTGCACTTTAAACAAAACACTTATGTACAGAGCCAGAGTAGATTGTCCATGAGGCCCCACAGACGCATACTACAACGCTCTGTCTAGGAAATGCTATCCTGCTACTGGTGCTTCTGCTGTACTAAAGTCTGAACTCTGACCTCACACATGACCAGCCCTGATAGCCATCAGACATATACAGTATCACTGATTCCAGCTTCCTCCACGTGTAAAAGTGTTAGTCACCGTCACTACAGACGCGCCCAGATGATTCAACCATACAGAGAGCTCTGGCTGAGAGTGTGCCGGTCAACCTCTAGGCAACCACTGTGTAATATTGACTGAATGGGAGGAGCAGCATCTCAGATAAAGCCCTTGCAGAGCCTCAGAAGCCCCATAATAAAATACTACAGGCTGCTGCCTGCCTGCTTCTTCCCCACCCGCGAGTGCTGAAGGAGGCAGGAACACGTGCATGACAAAAGACACCTGGTGGAGTGAGGTGAGGTCGTGGCCAGTTTAGGTGGGGGCGAGTCGGGCCGGTGTGGTGGTGAGTGAATGTGGAGGTCCTACTCCTGGGTCAGATCAGAGCGTCAGTGTCATGTTGCGGAGGAGCCACTGCTGGGAGCGGCTGCCTGTGCAGTCTCTCAGGGTGGGCACCATCTTGTCCTCCTCAGTAGGCATGTCCAGACATTGGTTACTGTTGACATGCAGCAAGGTCAGCCGCTGGGGAGAGAGGCGCAGGCAGACAGGCAGAAACAGGCACACACACACACACACACACACACATACGGGTGAATGAGCGTTACGCACTAAACACATGGGCACTGCAAAACATGAGCCGAGATTCTGGCCTCTGCTCCACCTGCAGCCAGAGAGATGGTTTCTGGGTAGATTAGATTACAGATGAGCACCACTTCAACAAATTTTAAAATGGATGTTTTCCACCCACTCATACAGATTTTGCAGTATCTTCCCCAGCAGCTTGTATGTGGATTACACTTCATTTACAGAAACGTCATCACTGGGTATTGAAATGATGCAGACTGTTCGGCCAAATAAGTGTCAAACCTTTCAAAATAAATGTTGTGATTAAAAAAAACAGATGCTCCTGAATGTACCCAAGGACTTTCACCTCAGGAGGATTCGTTTGGTAGAAATCAATCTTTTGAGTGCCGTCACAACGATGCCTGTATTCCCCACGTCGATACCTAAGCCCCAAAACGAATGGCAAGGAGAGGAGACATAAAAGCTCTTAATTAACCACTTATGGCCACTCTCTCTCAGAGGTAATGTACTTAGCCAGTTTATACCTCCGTTGGTGGTCATTACTCTTGTCATAATGACCATACAGAGTGCAGACGGCAGAATCCAATTCTTACCGTTATGGCCGCGTTTTACTTCTTAAGGACGGAAATTGCAATTCTCTTTCCAAGAGCCATGACATACATTGTAAAACGATATCAAAAAAGTATGTAGGTCTGTGAGGGGGGGGGGGCAACAGCCCAACTAGTAGTGTAACCCATCAGAACAGATTTCCCCATTATGAATCTCCAGCTCATTGTGTGTTGTGTTTTCTTCTTGTTATCACCATTTCAATTAAATTCAGGCCAATTTCTCTCATAAGATGACCTATTGGTAACAGAGAGGGATTCCCCCCATTTACACCTTGTGTTCTGGCCTGTAAGCCCATGGCATATGAGGCTGATTCTCTTGTTCTTCTCACATACTCAATTTCACACGGACAGATTCTGATGAGAGGGGCAATTGATTTGAAAATCAATAGGTAGGCTACTGAGAGGAGATGGGAGGAAATGGTTGGGAATCAGACCGACTTGAACGGTGTCAGGTGATGCAGGTGTGTGTGTGTGTGTGTTCATGTGATACAGCTCTGTGTGCGTTGGGACACCAGTCGTCGTGCAGAGCCATTGTAGAAGTACAGTAGAGAATGCTCAATCTGCAATCTGTCCCTCCTTGTGTACCGTACAGTAGAATAGCAATCAGATGAGCTCGCAACTTTAAGGTAATAGAGTGTTTGGCATCAATAGCTAAACTTTTAATAGGAAGACGGACTATTTTCTTTTCTTTTGGCACATCATTCACACATCCCAGGAGGTGTTTTCCAAAACAATGTGCGACTGGTACACACTAAATCCAAGTGACACCTTGAGACCAATGAGACCAATGAGGATTGATTTTGTATTATAGGTTGACAGAATGCTAGAATCCTTATTCCCCATTCCTATTGCTTAAGGGTTTGATTAAATGCAATGAGTTTCCTTCCAGGCAGTTTTTCCTGGCCATTGTGCTCTTACCTCTGCTTTGCTCGTTGGGGTCTAGGCTGGGTTACTGTAAAGCACTGCGCGACAACTTCTGATGTAAAAAGGGCTTTATAAAATCTATTTAATTAATGAATTAATACACTTTCCTGCAGTGTAACTGAGAGGCATAAGCATTGTTACCGCCAAGTTAAATGAAAAATCATTAGTAATATGAGGTTTTAGTAATAATCAATAAATGAATACAGCACATGACTAAGAACACACTGATTCAACGATATAAAATGGTTCATACGTAGACTTTGCAGCAATGATTGTCTTTGACTTTGAGGCAGTAGCGGTGCGTGGGTAAAATCACCAGGGAAGCCAATCCAGAAAAAAAAGCCATATTAAATAAAACCTGTGTGTTGTGATAACTGCGTTGTTTGCTCTATAATCTGTTAGTTCCTATACCTTAAACACCGTGATATATATAGGCCTAAGGCCGAGACAATAAGACGACGCAGTGGCAGAATAAATTCTAATAATACACATTTGTTTCATTACAAAACCGGAGAGCAACATTTATCCGGGGAAGTCCACCCCCCAAAAAAATATTGCATGTAACAAACAGTTACATGACCTACAGCATGGTCAAGCAAGTTAATGTTTCCGACATTTTCAGACTACTAAACAGCTATTGAGTTAGAGTTTACGGCAAGTCGTAAAGAAAACAGGAGCTGCCTCCACTACTCCAGCACCATTTTAACTTCAACATTTCAACATCTAATCACCTATGCTTAGTCTAGGACAGTGACAACTAAAAGATACCAAAAACTATTCAGTCCAATCAACGTAAGCTAAATATGTGGCTGTCCATGGCACTGATTTTTGTGTGAGTGTGAGTGTGAGTGTGTGTTGTGAGTGCATGCAAGTAGAAAAAACATGTTGACTCACCCTACTTACAGAGAAACGGTAATGCCATCCTCCTCTTTCATGTTGCCTAAACGGTCTATGACTCTGTCATACAGTACACGCTTTTAGTTTTTGTTGTCCTAAGCTACCAGGCTAAAATACTTGCTCGCTAGCCTAACTTCTTTTCATGGTCAACGATACGCCAGGCCAGCTAGTTAACATTAGCCTACTACATCTAGCTACATGTTGAACTTCCATCTTCTCAGGCCAGGGGCACAATGTATGAATTTATGGTTGGATCAGAATTGCCATCATAATCATTGGCAGTACGAAGGCTTATGTAAAACCACAAGTTCCTATCTCCAACGGTGGTTAATTTAGGAAAGGGATGAGGACAACAACACAACAAGATGCAACAATTCCATTTTTTTCTGTCAATAAGGATGTTTGGCTTGTGATGTGATTGGTCTTAAACCAAATCCAAACTGGCTTCCCTTGACTATTTTTTTTTTTTTTGGTGCGCCAGGACCATTCACAGCTGAGCTCACGTAGTTTAGCTCAATGCTGATTGGCTATTATTTTATATATTTTTATAAAGTGAGGCCAAATGCTCGCTGGCTTCCCTTGCATTCAATGCTACGAGCGGCAACAATGCCATACACTTTCTGACCAGACAGCATCAGATAGACACTCTACACATACTGAGACAGAGGGGTGCTGTTTTGTTCGTTCGAATGCTTTCTCCAATGAGATACATACAGCCTCTTGTGAATTGACTTTTTTTAATGAAAGACAGAAAGCCCAATTTCTTTTTTAAATTACTTTTTTTGGGGAAGCCTGGCTTCCCTTGGCATCCATGAATACATCGCCACTGCTTTGAGGTAAGTTTGTCCTGAAGCTGTATAGGACATTTTCAGATCCATATACAGCCTTTATTTTTTTGAATGGGTAGCACAAACCAAGATGGTTTGTATGTGTGTGCATATTTGAGCTTGTGCTTCCTTCAATGCAACAATACACAGAAGGGTGTCTCGCATTTACTCTACCTACAGTGCCTTTGGAAAGTATTCACACCCCTTGACTTTCCCAACATTTTGTTGTGTTACAGATTGAATTTAAAATGGATTAAATGTCACTGGTTTACACACAATACCCCATAATGTCAAAGTGGAATTATGTTTTTAGAAATGTTTATTAAAAAGCTGAAATGTCTTGAGTCAAGTATTCTACCCCTTTTTTTATGGCAAGACTAAATAAGCTCTAGTGTAAAATGTGCTTAACAAGTCACATAATAAGTTGCATGGACTCACTCTGTGTGCAACAATAGCTTAACATGAGTTTTGAATGACTACCTAATTTCTGTACCCCACACATAAATTTATCTGTAAGGTCCCTCAGTCTAGCAGTGAATTTCAAACACAGATTCAACCACAAAGACCAGGGAGTTTTTCCAATGCCTAGCAAAGTAGGGCACCTATTAGTAGGGTAAAAAGAGAAAAGGCAGACATTAAATATCCCTTTGAGCACGGTGAAGTTATTAATTACACTTTGGAAGATGTATCAATATACCCAGTCACTTCAAAGATACAGGCATTCTTCCATACTCAGTTGCCAGAGAGGAAGGAAAATGCTCAGAGATTTAACCATGACGCCAATGGTGACTTTAAAACAGTTACACAGTTTAATGGCTGTGATAAGAGAACTGAGGATGGAACAACAACATTGTAGTCACTCCACAATACTAACCTAAATGACCGAGTGAAAAGAAGGAAGCTTGTTCCAAATAAAATATTCCAAAACATGCATCCTGTTCGCACTAAAGTAAAACTGCAAAAAATTTGTCATAGAAGTTAACTTTATGAACTTAAACTGCACTCAACGAGCTGTATACAGCCATAAGCAAACAAGAAAATGCTCATCCAGAAGCGGTGCTCCTAGTGGCCAGGGACTTCAATGCAGGTGTCATGACTCTCCTGGTTGAGGATCCAAGGCCTCAGATCAGCTTGGCAAATGGCTGAGCCATACCCATCTCTATCCCACAGAAGAGGAGAGGGGGGCTGGGACGGTTTTATGACACCTCACGCCAATCGTAAATCTTATGCAGCAGAGAACTCTTGCCTGCTCTTCAGTATCAACCAAAGGAATGCCTTTGTCTAGAGAGACTGTTACCCGCTCAAAAAGTGAATAGTGGAACAATATTTCTAAGATGGGAATGTTAGGAATGGTCAGTGGGGATCTAAAGAATAATCATGTCATATTGTTGTTCATTTTGTGATGTCATTAAAAACTGTATAACAAAAATACTCTAACTTGAAGAGCTTTCACACTGCATGTCAGGTTTACATCCTTTACGTTGTGTAGGAAATATGAAGAACAATGAAACTGTTTTTAATTAAGATAGGAATGTGATTTTATTTTTCTAACGAGATCCTAGTTTTCATGTGTCTTGCACATTAACCAAGCCACGCCCCGAATGAGGTCAGAAGAGTATGTCAGTGTGATGGAACCGTCCTTTTCGACCAGAGTGCTTAAAAGGACTCGCTAAGAATTAACATATCAGACCAGCAAACGTGAAGCGTGAGCTAAACGTTACAAATGCTTGAAACTCCCAGACCAGAAAGCGTGCAGCTGTGGCTACACGTTGAAATTGTTGGAAACTCAAACTCAACACGAGGTGTAGAAGAGAAATTCACTTTACACACAGCTGTGCATGTAAAGTGATCTAGAAACTTGACTATCTACCCGAGGAAGAAAAGAGGCGAAAAGCTCACTTCAGACAATCAATGGTACATCCGATTAGCTGTCTTACATCGAGAAAAGTGAATCTAAATGACTATCCTACTACAATCATCACCATTGGAGACCGGATCACTAAGAAGAAAGACATTGTGACCTCTGGTGGACAACCAAAGCCTTACACCTATCGAGCCAATCCCCATAGAAGGATTGATTGGTTTCAACAGAGAACAAAGACATCTACACGTAAATACATTTCATTTCTTACCCAAATGAGTGGTGGCTTGTGTAAGGTCTATGGTTACTGTGAGCGTAGTTCCTCAACTGTACGATAAATGTCCCTTTTTTTCCCTCTCTCTCTTTTTTCCCCATCCCCTTTTCCATCTCTGTATAATAAGCCGTCATATCTTGTCAGTCCACTAGGGACATTTGCATGTGTATGTGTGTTCTGTGTTATTATTAAGTTAGTTAGTAAATAAATCCTTAAATCCTTAAATACATTTGTGTAGAACTGAATAATGAGAAAAGGATGGGGTTCTTGCAGATTCAAGCAGTCTGCGAAGTTCAGAATGAGACTGATATGAGGTAACGATTAATAAACTACTGCTATCGACATATCTTATAAATATCCTCTTGAGTTTAATTCGGGAGATGATAACTTCTTTTGTGGTGCCCCAAATTCCTATTGAGTTAATTGTTACATGATTAATTTAATCAAGTAACAATTAAATATAGTTGGTTGATTCGATAAATAAAAATCACCACATTAATCAAAGTCACGTCACGACACAGGCAAACTTAAATCTGTTTTACCTCATTTCTACCAGCATATCACATGTGCCACCAGAAGAAGAAAAACCAGCTTTACTTCACACAAAGACACACATACAAAACTCTCCTTCGCCCTGCATTTGGCAAATCTGACCATAATTCTATCCTCCTGATTCTTGCTCACAAGCAAAAACTAAAGCAGGAAGTACCAGTGACTCGCTCAATACTGAAGTGGTCAAATGAGACGAATGCTACGCTAAAGGACTGTTTTGCTAGCACAGACTGTGATTCATCCAATGGCATTGAGGAGTATACAACATCAGTCACTGGCTTCATCAATATGTGCATCGATGACATCGTCTCAACAGGTACCGTACGTACATATCCCAACCAGAAGCTGTAGAATACAGGCAACATCCGCACTGAGCTAAAGGCTAGAGATGACGCTTTCAAGGAGTGGGACACTAATCTGGACGCTTATATGAAATTTCTCTATACCCTCAGACAAACCATCTAACAGGAAAAGCACCAGCTGTTCCGTATGACTCTGTGATCACACTCTCCACAGCCGATGTGAGCAAGACCTTTAAACAGGTCAACATTCACAAGGTGGCGGAGCCAGATGGATTACCGGGATGTGTACTCAGAGCATGCGCGGACCAACTGGCAAGTGTCTTCACTGACATTTTCAACCTCTCCCTGGCCGAGTCTGTAATACCTACATGTCCCTGTGCCCAAGAACGCCAAGATAACCTGCCTTAAATGACTACCGCCCCATAGCACTCACATCTGTAGTCCATGAAGTGCTTTGAAAGGCTGGTCATGGCTCACATCAACAACATCATCACGGAAACCCTAGTCACTAATTCGCATACTGCCCCAACAGATCCACAGATGATGCAATCTCAATTTTACTCCACACGGCCCTTTCCCACCTGGACAAAATGAAAACCTATGTGTTCATTGACTACAGCTCAGTGTTTAACACTGTAGCACCCACAAAGCTCATCAATAAGCTAAGGACCCTGGGACTAAACACCTCCCTCTGCAACTGGATCTTGGACTTCCTGACAGGCCGCCCCAGGTGGTAAGGGTTGGCAACAACACATCTGCCACGTTGATCCTCAACACGGGGGCCCCTCAGAGGTGCGTGCTTAGTCCCCTCCTGTACTCCCTGTTTACCCACGACTGTGTGGCCAAGCACGACCATCATTAAGTTTGCTGACGACACAACGGTGGTAGGCCTGATCACCAACAATGATGAGACAGCATATAATTCAACAATCTCTCCTTCAATGTGAGCAAGACAAAGGAGCTGATCGTGGTCTACAGGCAAAGGACAACTGAATACACCCCCATTCACATCGATTGGGATGCAATGTAGAGAGGCGAGAGCTTCAAGGTCCTTAGTGTCCACATCACCGACAAACTATCATGGTTCAAACACACCAAGACAGTCGTGAAGAGGGCACAACAATGTCTACTCCCCCTCAGGAGACTGAGAAGATTTGGCATGGGTCCCCAGATCCTAAAAAAGTTATACAGCTGCACCAACGAGAGCATCATGACCGGTTGCATCACTGCCTGGTATGGCAACCGTTCGGCATCTGACCATAAGGTGCTACAGAGGATACTGGCCATCTGGCCCAGTACATCCCTGGGGCCAAGTTTCCTGCCATCCAGGACCTCTATTCTAGGCGGTGTCAGAGGAAGGCCCACTTTTATTTTTAAGACTCCAGCCACCCTAGTCATAGGCTGTTTTCTCTGCTACCGCACGGCAAGCAGTACCGGAGTGCCACGTCTAGTTCCAAAAGGGTCCTTAACAGCTTCTACCCCCAAGCCATAAGACTGCAGAACAATTAATCAAATGGCTACACGGACTATTTGCATTGACCCCCCTTTAGTTTTTAGTTTTTTTGCACTGCTGCTACTCGCTGTTTATTATCTATGCATAGTCAATTTACCACTACCTACATGTACATATCACCTCTATTACCTTGACTAACCTGTACCTCCGCACATTGACTCGGTACTGGTACCCCCTGTATATAGCCTTGTTACTGTTATTTTATTTGTTTTACTTTAGTTTATTTAACTCTTATTTTCTTCACACTGCATTGTTGCTTAAGGGCTTGTAAGTAAGCATTTCACGGTAAGGTTTACACTTGTTGTATTCGGCACATGTGACAAATTAAATTTGATTTGATTCATTTGATATGTCTTGAATGCAAAAGGCATTATGTTTAGGGAAAATGGTGGTGTCTGCATTATGTTATGGGTATGCTTGTCATCGGTAAGGACTAGGGAGTAAAAAAATATCAAATGGAATAGAGCTAAGTACAGGCAAAATCCTAGAGGAAAACCTGGTTCAGTCTGCTTTCCAACAGACACTGGGAGACAAATTCACATTTCAGGAGGACAATAAGATAAAACAAAAGGCCAGAGTTTTTAAAGATATCACGAAGAACTGCATAAGTGTTGCTAATGCTCTCCACTTTCTGGAGGACCGAGTTTTGACATCAGTGGAATGCTCAGTGGAAGCAGAGTATGCTAACTAAGGAGAGTCCCTATTTGAAGAATATAAAATATAAATATAGAATAAAAAATATCAATCAAATATCATCCAACTCGGAATTGTATATCAGGAACTCGGGCCACTTTCTAGAGCTACAACCTGAAGATCAATGACATCATCATGATTAGACAGTTCCCAGTTGTCTTGAAAGCACCATAAATCCAGAGAATGCCAGACTTTGATGACAACATTTGCCCACGAAGGACCACCTTCATGTTCAAGTGAGCACATCACAACAAGGTGAGTCCAAAAATGTCTTGTATGCTGCTGCATAAATTATGTAATATGCCAGGGAGATATGTATACTGTAGCTAAGAAAATAATACTAAGTGTATGTGGTGTAGTAAGCTGTTAGTAAACCATATGCCTCACCCTAATAATTTGGTCTATTTTGCCTACAGTTCTGACTACTGGTCTGACTGTTCTGACTTGGTTGTGCACATGTAGCCTATAACCTGTTTTAGAAATGTAATCATTGATTTTTGTAAGAGCTTTCATTGTCAGCTTATATGCCCCCTTTATTTATCCAACGGTTGTGACTTGGTGTACAGGGAGAACACTGTAAGAAGGGTCCATGTTCTGAATTCTATCGCTGTTCATTTCAAAAGTTCTTAACAAATTGTTACATTGACTACGTCCGCCGTCGCTCCCTCATTAATGTCTTAATCAAAATTTTGGATGGCCTATTATCGTCCCCTTATGCCATAGTTTGTACATCTCAATTGTCAATAGAAACGACATTTGTTTAAGCAAGTCAGCCATATCAGGTATGTTTATTTTAAAGGCAGGAAATGAGGTTGAATTAACTGTTTCACTGCCAGACAAGGCTCCGCTGATAGCCAGGTATAGCAGTGGTAAGATGTTGGAACTGCTGTTGGGACAGCTTTATGTCGGCCCTAACAGTTTATGGGCACCGTTTGGCACCGTGAAAGTGCAATTAATGTATTGTTTAGTGTTGTGTAGTGGCTTTGCTGGAATTCATCCCCACCAAGATTCACATGCTAAAATGTCCACTGCCTTGGAGTAAGGGTAAAGGGTAGGAATTTTCTCTGCTATACACTTTATGTTTTAATTATTATTTTGGGTATAGGGGAAGGTCACTTGTTTTTTCTCCAAATGTTCCGGGAACATTGGTAAAAATGTATTTTACTGAAGGGAGGGTCACCCATTTTAATTTCAGATAGGTACGATTTTCTCCAGGTACAGTATCCCTCATTATAAATAACGTACTGTCCCTTATCCAGAAAGACCCACAGCTGTAATCACTGCCCAAGGTGATTCTAACATGTATTGACTCAGGGGTGTGATTACTTATGTAAATGGTTACTTCTGTATTTCATTTTCAAAAATGTCTGTTTTCACTTTGTCATTATGGGATATTGTGTGTAGATGGGTGAGAAAAAAAATATTTCATCAATTTTGAATTCAGGCTGCAACACAAAAAAAGTGGAATAAGCCAAATGGGTATCAATACTTTTTAAAGGCATCACACAGAGCATCTCTCACTCACTCACTCACTCACTCTCTCTCACACACACACACACACACCATTACTTCACTGGAGGGGGAGATGACCTGAGCATTACAGTAAAACCAACCACCTAGGCAGGTTTTCGTGCCAAGGTTTAAAAAAATACAACGTTCTGCTTTTAAAATGTATAAAACAAATTCATGTATTTATGTCCTCAAAACTATAGCTGTCCAAATAGTATTACACTAACAAGCCAAAATTGTAGTATCTGCCATTATAGTCCTGTACCTGTAAATAGGCCTATGAACCTCCACTACACTAAAGCTTATTTATTAATCATAAGAACATGTCTGGGGCAATAATGGAGATGCTATTTTTGCCATCCCTGAAAGATCCTGCCATACTTCAGTGCAGAAAAGACAGCATGAAGAAAATATAAGAGAGTAGGAAAACCAATCCATATTTAATGAAAATATTAGACATGTGAGGGACGTGTCCTCTCTGCTCATAATTATTTCATTGCTCCTCAGTGGCAGTAAAAACTCCCATTACAGCTGTTGCAGTCCCAGAGTGTGGCTCATGAGCTCTGTGCCGTGTGTGTGCACAGCTGAGACCTGCTAATTAAATGAAGATGGTCTCCAAGAGCCGGCACAGGGTGAGGAACATTTATCCTCTATGTCTCAAAGAGTCGGCGGCAACCTGACTTGCTGACAGATGCAGGATCCCTTTTAAATGTGTGTTTGTGCTGACACTAACAACGCTTAAAAACAGAGTCTGGCGTGTAACAAAAAATCTACACAGTACCAACAGATTCAATAGAAATGTGTTTCTTGGCATTCTGCCATTGGAAGGAGCCACGGCGGTTAGATAGTGTGGCTGTTCAGTACAGATTGACCAAGTGTGTATCCCAAATGGCACCCTATTGCCTTTATAGTGCTCAACTGTTGATTGGGGCCCATAGAGCTTTGGTAAAAAAGTGATGCATTATAAAGGGAATAGCATGCCATTTGGGACACACCCACTGTCTAATTGTGGTCCCAATATTGTCTGTTCAGAGAGCGTCGTGCAGTGTTAATCTCAAGGACAGAGACTACGGTAGGAACAGAACAGGGAATGAGGCCATCTGACAGCAGGCTGCTCTAGCACTGTCAGGTTTACAAAGAACAATAACCCTGAGCGCAACTCACCCAATTTAACCAACAGTATTCCGAAAAGGAGAGCACACAGCAATGAATATGTTCTTTACCAGGCAAACGTCAACTGCTTAACAGACAAATAAACTCCAATGAATTACAGAGGTACTGTAAAGAGGTAACTGGCTAAAGTTAAGGGAATGACAAATAGAAATACTGTTCATATATCAAACAGAAGCCGGTAGCTTCTTGCAAGCGAGCATCCAGACTCGATTCAGTAGATGTATATAGGTAAAATGGAAATGAGTGGTGATTAAAATTCAACCCTCAGACACTGAGAACACGCTGTGTGCTGAACACAGCTGTTATGAGGCCATAGGAGTGTGTTCAAAATGCAGCCCTCACTTTCCCAAGGCCAGAGCCATGAAAGCACAGCTCACAATGAGGGATCACTTCAAAAGAGCTTGTAAACAAAGGCGAGCCCATTTCAATTTGCCCATCGCATAGATAATCAGCTAAACCTAAAACCACCTCGCCTCCTCAGCTCTCATCCAATGAGGGCCTCCAGTGAATTTTCGCATCTAAAATTAAATATTGATGTATGAAAATAAATGTAAAATGAGATCAAATTTGGTGAAGGCTGTATACATTTCTTGCAGATAGCTTCGTGTTTACAGCACCATCTAAAGCTGTCGAGGGACGTTTATTATTGCCCGGTGTGCCTCTGTGTTCCTGTCGTTATGCATTCACATCAAAAGGCCACTGGTAATCGCTACTGAAACTTCTTTGCGTGGCAGACTTTTACTAACGTTGGAAAAGTCCAGCATCGCAACAAGCTGCAGCTCCAAAAACATCTCAAAGTGGAGGTAAAGGAAACGAACACAAACATACCGTGAGGTAAAGGAGCTACTTACTAAAGCAAAGTTGAACGCATATTCCGCCACAGTCATACAACTCCAGCTCTGCAGGCTAGACAGTACACACTAGACGATTGCACACTCGCCAACTACACCATTGGTTGCTGGTGAGCAGAGATAAAGCAGGACGGGCTAATTTCAAAGGTTGGAATTCCATTACAATAAACCCTTCCTCCGATATCTCCGACCACCAGCCACCACTAGACGACATACTACTCACTGGACTACTACACATTAGAACACTACACACACTACACACTAGAACACTACACACTATATGACATACTACACACTAGAACACTACACACTAGACGACATACTACTCACTGGACTACTACACATTAGAACACTACACACACACTACACACTAGAACACTACACACTATATGACATACTACACACTAGAACACTACACACTAGACGACATACTACTCACTGGACTACTACACATTAGAACACTACACACACACTACACACTAGAACACTACACACTATATGACATACTACACACTAGAACACTACACACTAGATGACATACTACTCACTGGACTACTACACATTAGAACACTACACACACTAGAACACTACACACACTAGAACACTACACACTACACACTAGAACACTACACACACTAGAACACTACACACACTAGAACACTACACACTACACACTAGAACACTACACACTAGACGACATACTACACACTAGAACACTACACACTAGACAACATACTACACACTAGAACACTACACACTAGATGACATACTACTCACTAGACTACTACACATTAGAACACTACACACACTAGAACACTACACACTACACACTAGAACACTACACACTAGACGACATACTACACACTAGACTACAACACATTAGAACACTACACACTAGAACACTACACTACTGCACACTAGGGCCTCCACAAGGTCTGGTTGTACAGTAAGTTACTGACCTGTGGTGGCCCATGCAGGAAGACAGCCCCTACAGAAAGTAATCAGTGGGGCTGTAGTACAGCTTCCTAAACACCTCCAGCCGGGTGAAGTTCCTCAGGACCCAGGCTTGCAGGGGGCTATTATTACAGTACTCCACCGTGGGGCGCCAGCTGCCATCCTCCAGCCTGCTGATGGTCAGACACGACTGGGTGATGATGTGGAGGAACGTGTGCTTCTGTGGATGGACATCCGGATGGAGGATGTCATGCATGGACATGAGGAGATGGAAGTAGTGAGTGAGAAACGCTAGGACAGAGCCAGACTCAGGCCAGACAGGCCCAACAACAAGATCACCAACAGTACTGTAGACTTATATTCCAAAAAAACACAATGCCACACAACCCATCTAAAGGGTAAATGGACTATGTTGGAGTGTTGCTCAGAATGGAACCACCTTTGCCTACAATCAGAATCTTCAACCAGATTTCCTAGTTTGATAAAAGTGGATGGGACTTGGTGGGATGGTGGCACTGATTCTATATCAGCACTGATATTCTATAGTCTTATGAAAGGAAGAGCAGGGAGGGATTGAGAATAGGAGGTGACTAGAGAGATGGCTCTGACCAGTGCTTGAATTGGACTGTTACACACTGGTACTGAGTACCGGCACCTTGAATTTGTTACTGCTCGAGTACCAGTACCTCTTGAAGAAAATTGGCTTAAAAATATTGCAAAGTACCCGCACCTAAATATAAATAGGTACCCAAAATGACTACCGACAGCTATTTCAGTCCACTTCAAGCCCAGACTCTGACCACCTGGAATATGGAGATGATGTAAAAGTCAGGTATTTCTCTCTGTCTCTCAGATGCTGAAAATGATGACCATATGAAATGTTAATGGCACGGCTGGGATCAGTAGTATCGCCTGTCACACTGTTCCTAAAAATAATCAGGCCGTTGACAGAGGCATTGAAACCACACTGCTGTATACGTCAGGGACATTTCCTAACGCATGAATTATTCATGTTTTCATATTACATATTTAACTAAAGCATAAAGTGTAATACCTGGATCTCTCCCAGGGTGTGTACAGGAATAGATGAGCCTGGGGGCTTTTCAAAGTTGACAGTGACATGAGAGATCTTAATCAATGACAGGTGACACCATACTGGAGCAGGTAGCAGGGGGCGCAATCGGGCGTTTGCGTGGCTGAATTGTAGAGGACATTTTAGAGGCCCCCGTAGAGATATTTTTTATGCCAATTCCCTGCAGTTCTACACATTTTGCTATTAAGCTGAGAGAGAATGTTCCAGTTTCAAAGAACATTTTATGCGATTTGACATATTCTGCAATGGAGCTGAGAGAAAATGTTGCAGTTTTAAAGCAAATGTTCTGCAATTCTACGCATTTTGCCATGGCTAATTGTAATGAACATGAGGGGAGACAGAGAGCTGGGTTTAAGTGCAGGGCGCAGCAGGTGTTTATTGCAAAGGACCACAGGAGGAGGCAGGTAGCTGGGTCCAGATGCAGGCAGAAGGTCATACACAGGGGTCCAAAGGGGCAACAGTACAGGCAGGGAGAAGGCTAGTAACATAGTCCAGGAGATCAGGGAATAGGTAGATAACAGTAAATCCAATAGGCTAAAGTACAGGCAGGGAATAGGCACCGTTAGTGATGCAGGCAAAAACTATCATACACGGGAGGAGTAAATCACGGGAAACACAGAGCTCTGAAAGATGTGTGCCACAAAACAAACAATACCTCACAGTGATGGGATGCACAGAACTGAACTAAATAGTGTATGATAATGGCATACAGGTGTGTGAACAGGTAATTATAATTCAGATGATTGGGATCTGGAGAGTGAGCTGCGTTCAGGGGATCTAGGTGTTTGAAAGTGTGAGCTGCGTTCAGGGGATCTAGGTGTTTGAAAGTGTGAGCTGGAAAGTGAGCTGCGTTCAGGGGATCTATTTGTTTGAGGGTGTAAGTTGGAAGCAGATGTTACACTAATGCAGTGTTATTTAGCAGTATATATTTTGTTATTATGCAAAGTTAATTGTTGTTGAACTTTAAATTCTCTCTGACTGTCTAGTTTTTATTTTGGTGATTGTTAGTTCTCAAAGATGATATTATTTTAAAAGAAATATATAGCATCATTTTTTACATTGTTTATATCTGGTTTTAGTTGTTTCATTTTACTCTGAAAGTGTTTTTCCATCACACATTTTTTGGGATAAGGACTCATATGTCCCCGTGGAAGAAATATAACGATATGAATTGTTAATATTAAGGCTGCTTTGAGAATACACAATTGTTGTATGCTACAGTTTCCCTGTGTTAATGTATATGCTTTATTGTATGTGCTGTGCTAGTATGCTGTGCTAGTATGCTGTGCTTGTTTCAAAGTCTGATGCACATCAAAATGGCACTTGTACTGGCATAGATGATTTGCATGATATAAATATTATGGAGATATCTAGAAGCGTACTCAATTCATCAAGTCCTGGATCATTGAAATGAAAACCAAATCTGTTGGAATATCATGGACCATTCAGTAGTGTCTAATATGCTTGCAAAATTCCAGCAACTTTCCCAAAATGTCCAAGAATTCCATTAATCTTCCACCCAGGACTTCTGGAAAGCCAGGGAATTTTGGAAAGTTACTGGAATTTTGCAACTCTATGTCTGAGTTGACATGTCATTAGGCTCATAACTGGACAGTGGAGTCTGTTCGGTCCACAGGTCTGGCTAACGAGTCACATTCCCCAGAGCATTAAAACCTATAAACTACTAACACAATTTCACAGAGGACTTTGTAGACTACTGAGAGAGAAAAAAAACACGCAGGCCTTACAACCACTAAGAACAAGATACTACTACCTACCAAAGACAGGACTTATACACTGTCTACGTCGACTAGATGACGACATTCACGAGCGCCAGGTCAGAAAGCTTACCTCAAAATCATATTCCCACTTGCCAACATACTACATGAGAGAAGAACATTTGAATAAATGGGGGAAATTATGGGCTGCAATGTGCACTGAGCTACAGAATGATGGCTACTGTACAGGATTTGACAGGAAGCCTGACTCCTGACATGTAGCACCATCTGGTGGCTTAAAATAATCCAACCATTTTTGAAGAATTATAGATGTATTTGTACAGGTGTGTCATTTTCACATGAAAAATCTTCCTATGTAATAGTGCAGAAATTACTCTGGACAATCAGTGTGTGGCAAAGTTGTGTGGGCTCCCGAGTGGCACAGCAGTTAAAGGCACTGCATCTCAGTGCAAAAGGCATCACTACAGTCCCTGATTCACATCCGGCCATGATTGGGAGTCCCATAATAGGGCGGCGCACAATTGGCCCAGCGTCGTCCGGGTTTGGCCCAGGGTAGGCCGTCATTGTAAATAAGAATTTGTTCTTAACTGACTTGCCAGGTTAAATAAAGGTTAAATAACATAATCTCAAAAAATATGATAATCACAAGTTATTGCACTCCTGTCATGACTCACACAGTACAGGAGGAGTCTTGAGTTTGATCTTTACCTCTGCATCATACTCAAACATCTGATTCCCCTTCATTTGATGACACTTCAGCATGACCACAGGTCCATGGGGACGAGACACGTCCAGACACAAGTCATCTGTCCGGATCTCCTTATCAGCTGTGTAGGAAAACACCTAGCAGAGAGAACAAGACATTTACTGTATCTACTCGTCCATAGCTCTCTCCTTGTGTTGCAAAATTCAGGTAATTTTCCAAAATCCTGGCTGGAGGATTCTGGATTTACTGCTAATTCTCTCCATTCCAAACTGGATTTCTGGGAAAACATAGGAAATACGGGAAAGTCCATAGCTCTCTGCTCTCTACTGCAGTCTCCTTACCTGATTCCCACCCATGCCATGGCAGTTGAAGAAGCCAACTTTCTCGTTTTCCTTTCTGCCCATGTTGTCCACACACTGGTTCGTTTCAACATTTCTGATCTAGGGGTAGAAAGGAATAAAATGAGAGATTCAACATTGGATTCATGCTTACTCATAATTCCCATCCTTCAATCCAACTTGGCATATTTACAACTGACAAAAGCTACTGCTTATAGAGGTGGAAGAAATGAAGTCCCGCTCATCAAACACTGGCACATCATTTCCAGGTGACAAAATCTGTTGCCCAGATGTCAAATCTAATTCAATATTTACTATTCAATAAAACTAGCAATCTAAACTCATTAGCTCACCGGCGATGTAACTCATGATGCGGGACCTTGCTTAGCAACGCATATGGCTGCATACATCAGACCTGTTGTGATCTATGTTCCCAACCCAAATTCTTACTTAATGATTCCATAATCCAATGAGCCATCTAATGTCTAACTAATATACTCCTAGAGGCATGCTCTATGTGCTAGGTGTTGGATAAGGTGCTTACTATGCAGGAATGGTACCGTTCATAATTAAATGATATAAAAGCTAATGACTGGAGCTGTGAAAAGTGGGATGTGTGCTGTGTGCTGTGTGCTGTGGAGTGAGTTAATCATGGAACAGACGGGAGGGCAGGAAAGGGAAGACTGAGGGCACTGCTGCAGTTCCCTGCCATAGGCAGCTTTTACTGCAGTACATTGGATGCAGGCTGTAAAATCATGGAGCCTCAGCAGAATTAATCTTGGGGATTACAACCTCCTCTCCAAACTCCCAACCCGTCACATCATTTAACAGGCTCTCTATCAATCATGGCCTTCCTATTTTATTTGCATATGTTATCAAGAACATTCCCCTCTTTGCCTCATGCTAACCTGTTATCCAGAATGTTGTTAGCTAACTCTAGCCCGTGCTTGGGTTTGGGTCAACAACTAAACCGATGACGCCAGTTATCGTCCCTGACTTACTTTAAAGAGAAGTAGGGCAAATGGCACCCTATTCACTATGGGCCCTTGTTAGAAGTAGTACACTATATAGGGAATAGAGTCCCATTTGGGATGCATACACAATCATGAGAGGTACATTGGGCTGTAGAATCTGAAATGCTTCATACTTCACCAAGTGAGTAGTATCGCCTGGGGATCTGAGAGTCGGGGTAGATGTTCTCCAGGTACCAGGAGAAGGGTTTGCACTGCAGAGCTTCACGCAGGGCCTTACGAGAGGACACGTCTCCATAGCCCACCCGGGCCACACCTGCAACACAAACCAAGACCACGGAGCCATGTGTATCGAGCATGTCAGACTAGTAGTGGATCCGTTTTTGAGCTAGGATCAGTTTTTACATTTGAGATTATGATGAATGGACAGAGGGGACCTGATCCTAGATTAGCCCTTTACTTTATGATTGATACATACAGCACCTGGTGCAAGTACGGGGACACATGCATTGAAATATCAGCTAAAGACAACAAGAGCCCTTATCGCTTACAAGCAACAACGTTTGATTGGTGGGTGTGGCAGCTGTGGCTGAAACACCAATGAAGTTAGTACTCTGGCATCTATTGTCTGACTGCACTGCCAAAGCTGTACACTAGAGGGACCTATCCATCGTTACATGTTTAATGGCTGCCTAGTCTACACCACTGGAGGCTGCTCCTCAGAGGAAGGAGAGGACCATCCTTTTCAGTGAAATTTCATAAAAATAAAAATAGTAAAACATTTAAAAATTATACTTTTTTTAGATAAAACTATACTAAATACTAAATATATTGTCATCAAATAATTGATTAAAACAATTAAAACAAAACAAACAAACAAAAGGTTAGAATTAAAACGCAGGGTCGACCTCTGCCTGAGATCAGTTTCATGAAGAAGGAGGAAAAGGTGAGGGCGTTCAATACCAATTGGTATCAAAAGGGTAACTGGTTAACAGGGAGCCTTTCATCAAGCCACCTGTATTGCTGGCCTTCCCTGCTTTTAGGAAAGTCTGAGTACAGTGACCTGAAGAACATCGATCTTTTAGCTAAATAGCAAAACAAAAGATGGGAGCATATACAGTTCATTCGCAAAGTATTCAGACACATTGAATATTCCACCTTTTGTTACGTTCCAGCCTTATTCTAAAATTGATTAAATTAAATGTTTTCCTCATCATAATGACAAAGTGAAAAAATGGTTTTAGAATTTTTTGCTAATGTATTAAAAATAAGATCAACAGAAATACCTTGTTTATATAAGTATTCAAACCCTTTTCTATGAGACACCGAAATTGAGCTCAGGAGCATCCTGTTTCTATTAATCATCCTTGAGATGTATCTCAAACTTGATTGGAGTCCATCTGTGGTAAATTCAATTGATTGGATATGATTTGGAAAGCCACACACCTGCCTATATAAGGTCCCACAGTTGATAATACATGTCAGAGCAAAAACCAAGCTATGAGGTCGAAGGAATTGTCCGTAGACCTCCGAGACAGGATTGTGTCAAGGCATAGATCTGGGGAAGGGTACCAAAAAATGTCTGCAGCATTGACGGTCCCCAAGAACACAGTGGCCTCCATCATTCTTAAATGGAAGAAGTATGGAACCACCAAGACTCTTCCTAGTGCTTTCCGCCCAGCCAAACTGAGCAATCGGGGGAGAAGGGCCTTGGTCAGGGAGGTGACCAAGAAACCTACAATCACTTTGACAGAGTTCCAGAGTTCCTCAATGGAGATGGGAGAACCTTCCAGAAGGACAACCATCTCTGCAGCACTCCATCAATCCGGCCTTATGGTAGAATGGCCAGATGGAAGCCACTCCTCAGTAAAAGGCACATGACAGCCCGCTTGGAGTTTGCCAAAAGGCACCTATAAAAGGACTCTCAGACCATGAGAAACAATATTCTCTGGTCTGATGAAACCAAGATTGAACTCTTTGGACTGAATGCCAAGCATCACATCTGGAGGAAACATTCACTATGGTGAAGCATGGTGGGGGCAGCATCATGCTGTGGGGATGTTTTTCGGAGGCAGGGACTAGTCAGGATTGAGGCAAAGATGAACGGAGCAAAGTACAGAGAGATCCTTGATAAAAACCTGCTCCAGAGCGCTCAGGACCTCAGACTGAGGGCGAAAGTTCACCTTCCAACAGGACAACGACCCTAAGTACACAGCTAAGACAACGCAGGAGTGGCTTCGGTACAAGTCTCTGAATGTCCTTGAGTGGCCCAGCCAGAGCCCGTACTAACATCTCTGGAGAAACCTGAAAATAGCTGTGCAGTGATGCTCCCCATCCAACCTGACAGAGCTTGAGAGAGCAAAAAAGAATGGGAGAAACTCCCCAAATACAAGTGTGCCAAGTTTGTAGCGTCATACCCAAGAAGACTCAAGGCTGTAATTGCTGCCAAAGGTGCTTCAGCAAAGTACAAAGTAAAGGGTCTGAATACTTATGTAAATGTGAAATTTCAGTTTGTTTTTTGACAAAATGTTCTAAAAACCTGTTTTTGCTTTGTCATTATGGGGTATTGTCACGCCCTGGCCATAGAGAGGCTTTTATTCTCTATTTTGGTTAGGCCAGGGTGTGACTAGGGTGGGAATTCTAGTTTCTTTATTTCTATGTTTTCTGTTTCTATGTTTTGGCCGGGTATGGTTCTCAATCAGGGACAGTTGTCTATCGTTGTCTCTGATTGGGAATCATACTTAGGCAGCCTGTTTTGCCACCTTAGTTGTGGGTAGTTGACTTTGTTAGTGGCCTGTATAGCCCTAGTCAGCTTCACGTTAGTTTTGTTGTTTCTTGTTTTTGACAATTTAATCCATTTTAGAATAAAGGGGGGTAATCCATTTTAAAATAGGGGGGGCAATTTAATCCATTTTAGAATAAGGCTGTAACAAATCAAGGGATCTGAATACTTTCCCGAATGCACGGTAAATGCCCACATCAGATTCAAGCTTCTGGGATAAAGCTTATTCGATAATGTAACATACAAAGCTCTGCGTCTTCAAATGAGAAAGTAAGAAAAACAGGGATGTTCTCAAGTGGTTTATCGACACCACTGCATTTTAGGGCATGCAAGTATTGGCTTTTAGAGGACACGACAAGAGGGAACATTCTGCTAACAAGGGAAACTACAAGGAGCTTGCAGAGGTAATTGCACATCACAACGCTTTACTTTCTGAACATATGGAACTTTCGACTGTCTTTTCTGGGATGTCAAAATCAATTCAGAATGATTTAATAGCTTCCATCGCATCATCCATTAAAAGTGAGATTACAGCGAGGTTGATGTAACACATCTTTTCACACGCGCTCAAGTAGGCTTTCCAAGTTCCTTCAGTATTTATTTAGCAAAGATGATCAATCCGGACAGACACAAGCAACAACTCATTGCATACAATTGAAGTCGGACGTTTACATACACCTTAGCCAAATACTTTTAAACTCAGTTTCACAATTCCTGACATTTTATCCTAGTAAAAGTTCCCTGTCTTATGTCAGTTAGGATCACCACTTTATTTTAAGAATGTGAAATGTCAGAATAATAGTAGAGAGAATGATTTATTTCAGCTTTTATTTATTTCATCACATTCCCAGTGGGTCAGAAGTTTACATTCACTTTGAATTATATTTTGTTGTATTAATACTATTTAATCTCTCCTCAGACTAATATTATTCTGTTGGTCCTGAGGGTACCTTTGCCACTGTTCCACCCCTTGTGTGTTGCGCTGTCATGGTGTATTTGTTAGTAATTAGTACTTGGTAGCGTTGCCTTTAAATTGTTTAACTTGGGTCAAATGTTATGGGTAGCCTTCCACAAGCTTCCCACAATAAGTTGGGTGAATTTTGGCCCCTTCCTCCTGACAGAGCTGGTGTAACTGAGTCAGGTTTGTAGGCCTCCTTGCTCGCACACACTTTTTCAGTTCTGCCCACAAATTGTCTATAGGATTGAGGTCAGGGCTTTGTGATAGCCGGTGTGTTCACGGACATATTCAATCAATCCCTATACCAGTCTGCTGTTCCCACATGCTTCAAGAGGGCCACCATTGTTCCTGTTCCCAAGAAAGCTAAGGTAACTGAGCTAAACGACTACCGCCCGTAGCACTCACATCCGTCATCATGAAGTGCTTTGAGAGACTAGTCAAGGACCATATCACCTCCACCCTACCTGACACCCTTGACCCACTCCAATTTGCTTACCGCCCAAATAGGTCCACAGACGATGCAATCTCAACCACACTGCACACTGCCCTAACCCATCTGGACAAGAGGAATACCTATGTGAGAATGCTGTTCATCGACTACAGCTCGGCATTCAACACCATAGTACCCTCCAAGCTCGTCATCAAGCTCGAGACCCTGGGTCTCGACCCCCCCCTGTGCAACTGGGTACTGGACTTCCTGACGGGCCGCCCCCAGGTGGTGAGGGTAGGCAACAACATCTCCTCCCCGCTGATCCTCAACACTGGGGCCCCACAAGGGTGCGTTCTGAGCCCTCTCCTGTACTCCCTGTTCACCCACGACTGCGTGGCCATGCACGCCTCCAACTCAATCATCAAGTTTGCGGACGACACAACAGTGGTAGGCTTGATTACCAACAACGACGAGACGGCCTACAGGGAGGAGGTGAGGGCCCTCGGAGTGTGGTGTCAGGAAAATAACCTCACACTCAACGTCAACAAAACTAAGGAGATGATTGTGGACTTCAGGAAACAGCAGAGGGAACACCCCCATCCACATCGATGGAACAGTAGTGGAGAGGGTAGCAAGTTTTAAGTTCCTCGGCATACACATCACAGACAAACTGGATTGGTCCACTCACACAGACAGCATCGTGAGGAAGGCGCAGCAGCGCCTCTTCAACCTCAGGAGGCTGAAGAAATTCAGCTTGTCACCAAAAGCACTCACAAACTTCTACAGATGCACAATCGAGAGCATCCTGGCGGGCTGTATCACCGCCTGGTATGGCAACTGCACCGCCCTCAACCGTAAGGCTCTCCAGAGGGTAGTGAGGTCTGCACAACGCATCACCGGGGGCAAACTACCTGCCCTCCAGGACACCTACACCACCCGATGCTACAGGAAGGCCATAAAGATCATCAAGGACATCAACCACCCGAGCCACTGCCTGTTCACCCCGCTGCCATCCAGAAGGCGAGGTCAGTACAGGTGCATCAAAGCTGGGACCGAGAGACTGAAAAACAGCTTCTATCTCAAGGCCATCAGACTGTTAAACAGCCACCACTAACATTGAGTGGCTACTGCCAACACACTGTCAATGACACTGACTCTACTCCAGCCACTTTAATCATGGGAATCGATGGGAAATGATGTAAATATATCACTAGCCACTTTAAACAATGCTACCTTATATAATGTTACTTACCCTACATTGTTCATCTCATATGCATACGTTGATACTGTACTCTATATCATCGACTGCATCCTTATGTAATACATGTATCACTAGCCACTTTAACTATGCCACTTGGTTTACATACTTATCTCATATGTATATACTGTACTCGATATCATCTACTGTATCTTGCCTATGCTGCTCTGTACCATCACTCATTCATATATCCTTATGTACATATTCTTTATCCCCTTACACTGTGTATGACAGTAGTTTTTTTTGGAATTGTTAGTTAGATTACTTGCTCGTTATTACTGCATTGTCGGAACTAGAAGCACAAGCATTTCGCTACACTCGCATTAACATCTGCTAACCATGTGTATGTGACAAATAAAATTTGATTTGATTTGATTTGATTCCAATACCTTGACTTTGTTGTCCTTAAGCCATTTTGCCACAACTTTGGAAGTATACTTGGGGTCATTGTCCATTTGGAAGACCCATTTGCAACCAAGCTTTAACTGATGTCTTGAGATGTTGCTTCAAAATAACCACATCATTTTCCTGCCTCATGTTGCCATCTATTTTGTGAAGTGCACCAGTCTCTCCTACAGCAAAGCACCACCACAACATGATGCTGCCACCCCCGTGCTTCACGGTTGGGATGGTGTTCTTTGGCTTGCAAGCATCCCCCTTTTTCCTCCAAACATAACAATGGTCATTATGGCCAAACAGTTCTATTTTTGTTTCATCAGACCAGAGGACATTTCTACAAAAAGTACAATCTTTGTCCCCATGTACAGTTGCAAACCATAGTCTGGCTTTTTTACGGCGGTTTTGGAGCAGTGGCTTCTTCATTGCTGAGCGGCCTTTCAGGTTATGTCAATATAGGACTCGTTTTACTGTAGATATAGATACTTTTGTACCTGTTTCCTCCAGCATCTTCACAAGGTCCTTTGCTGTTGTTCTGAGATTGATTTGCACTTTTCGCACCAAGGTACATTAATCTCTAGGAGACAGAATGCGCCTCCTTCCTGAGCGGTATGACGGCTGCGTGGTCCCATGGTATTTATACAGATTAACGTGGTACCTTCAGGCGTTTGGAAAATGATCCCAAGGATGAACCAGACTTGTGGAGGTCTACAATTATTTTTCTGAGGTCTTTGCTGATTTCTTTTGATTTTCCCATGATGTCAAGCACAGAGGCACTGAGTTTGAAGGTAGGCCTTGAAATACATCCACAGGTACACCTCCAATTAACTCAAATTATGTCAATTAGCCTATCAGAAGCTTCTAAAGCCAAGACATAAATTTTCTGGAATTTTCCAAGCTGTTTAAAGGCACAGTCAACTTAGTGTATGTAAACTTCTGACCCAGTGGAAATGTGATACAGTGAAATAATCTGTCTGTAAACAATTTTTGGAAAAATTACTTGTGTCATGCACAAAGTAGATGTCCTAACCGACTTGCAAAAATTAGAGTTTGTTATCAAGACATTCGTGGAGTGGTTGAAAAACAAGTTTTAATGACTCCAACCTAAGTGTATGTAAACTTCCGACTTCAACTGTAAATGTTGCAGCAGCTTAGGCTACACCTAACCATTGAAGATGGGATAAAAACAAGACGAATTTTCAGTCTGATCAACTGTAGGCTACTAATAATAGCAGCTGCAAACAGCCTATGCACCCAGTCCATCTGGTCAGGGTAAACAAATTGGAAATGTATAATCCATTTGTGTGTCAGGAGAAAATGTGAATGTGATGAAATGTGGTTTATATTCAAAGTCAATCAACATAATAGTGACGACATAGACTGTGAGTAAATGTTTAATTAGAACTACAGTTGCATAGGCATGCATGATGCAAACATGCATAAAGCAAGCTCAGCCATGTGAGTTCTATTGTCTATCCGTTGTTGCCTCTGTGTAGAGGAAATCCAACTCTTAATCTAGTCTAAATAAAATTAATATAAACAAGTATAAGGTTGCTGCAGTTTGAGAGAGTTTTCATCCCCCCCCAGGGCCAGGATTTTTTTTCAGGATTAAAAAAAAAACATGTGACCTGATTTGGAAAAACTGGTCCCCATCATAGCCCATATATAACCATTTTACAACTGATTAATCACTGTCATACCTTATCGGGTCCAGAGTTTTTCTGGTTAGGCTAACAGATAAGGAAAAACTCTGGGCCCCAGGGGGAAACAATTGCCCCACCACTCTGGGACTTATGGTGCTGCCAGTCTGCTTGTAATTCTGATATGTCTGAGTTTAACTTCATGTTTAATATTAGCCACCATCGGGAGCCACCATCAGTTATACCCACAAACATTTTGGTTACACTTGAATGCCTAAAACTAGGGAGAAAGTCTGTAGAAATGTATAATGGACCTACATATTTTCAAATAACTTTTTCTAGCCCGGAAATTGATTTTGACAAACAAATCTGAGCTACCCTTGTTTGAATTTTGAAATCCCGATGTGGCCCTAGAACCAAAAGGTTTGCCCACACCTAATATAGGGAATAGGGTGCAATTTGGAATGCATACTAACAGTGGAGCTGCTCTGACCTTATCATCCCCTCTAATATCCTGGAGAGGCAGACTGAATGTCGACCAGGCTACACTAGACAGGGTGGCTCATCTATCACAGCCTCAGCACTGTCTCTCTCTCTCTCTCTCTACTGCCTGCCTGGCTGCAGCCTTCAGAGGATACTGCGAGCATGCTTTTCCAAAAATGACTTAGGTACTGGGCCTGCCTCTAACCCTCAGCAGACAGACTGAAGAGCATTCTGGAAACCTAGAAAGGGTGCCTTGCCTTCCATGCAAAACACTTAAAATACAATTTTATTTATCAAATGCGCCGAATACAACAGGTGTAGACTTGATCAATGTGCAGGGGTATGAGGTATTTGAAGTAGATACAGTATGTAAATGAAGGCAGGGTAAAGTGACTAGCCATCAGGATAGATAATAAAGACAAGTGAATATGTTGTTGTGTGTGTATGTAGTGTATATGAATGTGTGAGAGTGTCATTGTAGTGTGTGTGAGTGAGTGTGTGTATATACACTGTGTACAAAACATTAGGAACACTTTCCTAATATTGAGTTGTACCCCTTTTGCCCTCAGAACAGCCTCAATTTGTCAAGGCATTGATTACAAGGTGTCGAAAGCGTTCCACAGTGATGCTGGCCCGTGTTGACTCCAATGCTTCCCCACAGTTGTGTCAAGTTGGCTGGATGTCCTTTGGGTGGTGGATAATTCATTATACACACAGGAAACTGTCGACTGTGAAACCCAGGAGCGTTGCAGTTCTTGACACACACAAACCGGTGCGCCTGGCATCTATCATTATCATAGATAAGAGCCTTTGAATGGGGTATGATAGTATCATATCTAGTATCATACCCCATTCAAAGGCACTTAAATCTTTTGTCTTGCCCATTTACCCTCTGAATGGCACACATACACAATCCATGTCTCAATTGTCTCAAGGCTTAAAAATCCTTCTGTGATTGAAGTGGATTTAACAAGTGATATCAAATTGTATTTGTCACATGCGCCGAATACAACAGATGTAGATCTTACTGTGAAATGCTTACTTACAAGCCCTTAACCAACAATGCAGTTCAAGAAAAAGAGTAAAGAAAATATTTACTAAATAAACTAAAGTAAAAAATGTAATAAAAAGTAACACAAGAAAATTATATAACAATAAGAAGGCTATATACAGGGGGTACCGGTACCGAGTCAATGTGTGGGGGTGCAAGTTATTCGGGGTAATTTGTACATGTGGGTAGGGGTAAAGTGACTATGCATAGATAATAAATAGCGAGTAACAGCAGTGTAAAAACAGGGGGGGGGGTGTCAATGTAAATAGTCCGGGTGGCCATTAGATTCATTGTTCAGCAGTCTTATGGATTGGGGGTAGAAGCTGTTAAGGAGCCTTTAGGGCCTAGACTTGGCACTCCGGTACCAATTGCCGTGCGGTAGCAGAGAGAACAGCCTATGACTTGGGTGACTGGAGTCTTTAACCATTTTTGGGGCCTTCCTCTGACACGCCAAGTATAGAGGTCCTAGATGGCAGAAAGCTTGGCCCCAGTGATGTACTGGGCCGTACTCACTACCCTCTGTAGTGCCTTATGGTCAGATACAGAGCAGTTGCCATACTAGGCAGTGATGCTCTCGATGGTGCAGCTGTAGAACGTTGAGGATCTGGGGACCCATGCCAAATCTCCTGAGGGGGAAAAGGTGTTGTAGTGCACTCTTCACACCTCTCTTGGTGTGTTTGGACCATGATAGTTTGTTGGTGATGTTGACACCAAGGAACTTGAAACTCTCAACCCGCTCCTCTACAGCCCTCGCGATGTTAATGGGGGCCTGTTCGGCCCTCCTTTTCCTGTAGTCCACAACCAGCTCCTTTGTCTTGCTCACATTGAGGGAGAGGTTGTTGTCCTGGCACCACACTGCCAGGTCTCTGACCTATTGCCAGTCGGCCCACGCATGCTTTGAGACACACCCTTGTGGCTTTGTGAATGTTGACCTGTTTAAAAGGTCTTGCTTACATCAGCCACGGAGAGCGTGATCACACAGTCGTCCAGAACACCCCGAAGTTAGCTCTGGGCAGCTTGTGGCTGGGTTTCCCTTTGTAATCCGTAATAATTTGCAAGCCCTGTCACATCCTACGAGAGTCAGAGCCGGTGTAGTAGGATTCAAACTTAGTCCTGTATTGACACTTTGCCTGTTTGATGGTTCGTCTGAGGGCATAGCGGGATTTCTTTTGGATTAGTGCTCTAGCCTTTAGGTCGGTGCGGATGTTGCCTGTCATCCATGACTTCTGGTTGGGATATGTACGTAGTCACTGTGGGGATGACGTCGTCGATGCACATGTTGATAAAGCCGGTGACAGGTGGTATACTCCTCAATGCCATTGATTCCAGTCTGTGCTACCAAAACAGTCCTGTAGTGTAGCATTGAGCGAGTTACTGCTACTTCCTGCTTTAGTTTTTGCTTGTATGCGGGAATCAGGAGGATGGAATTATGGTCAGATTTGCCAAATGGAGGACGAGGGAAAGCTTTGCATGCGTCTCTGTGTGTGGCGTAAAGGTGGTCTAGAGTTTTTTTTCCCCTCTGGTTGCACATGTGACATGCTGGTAGAAATTAGACAAAAAATATTTAATTTTCCCTGCATTAAAGTCCTAGGCCACTAGGAGCGTGGCTTCTGGATGAACATTTTCTTGTTTTCTTATGGCCTTATACAATTCGTTGAGTGTATGTCAATAAGGGATCATAGCTTTCACCTGGATTCACCTGGTTTGTTTTTCATTGAAAGAGCAGGTGTTCCTAATATTTTGTACACTCATTGTACAGTATAGTCTTGTGACTGTGCATAGAGTCAGTGCAAGATAGGGTCAGTGCAGATATTTAATTAAATGGTTACCCGGACTATTTAGCAGTCTTATGGCTTGTGGGTAGAAGCTGTCTCGGAGCCTTTTGGTCCAAGAGCCGATGCTCCGGTACCGTTTGCTGGACGGCAGCAGAGTGAACAATCTACGGCTTGGGTGGCTGGAGAATTTTGCAATTTCTCAGGCCTTCCTCTGACACCGCCTAATATAGAGGTAGTGGATGGTATAGAGCTCGGCCCCAGTGATGTACTGGGCTGTTCGCACCACCATCTGTAGCACTTTGCGGTCGAGGGCGGTGCATTTGCCATACCAAGAGGTGATACAGCCAGTCAAGATGCTCTCGATGGTGCCGCTGTATAACTTTTTGAGGATCCTAGAACATTACTTGGCTCAGGCAGCCAAATGAATACTGAGCTGTGGTGACAGCATTGTTCCGAGTCTCCCGTGAGATCTCCAACCCATGTCATAAACAACATCTCGCATGAATATGGGAACTCAAGTTCAGAAAAGCACCAGTCTTGAAAGATACTCACAGTAGTACAGCGCTTTCGTATGAATAAAAGATCAAATGCCTTGTCCTGCACGTCAAGAGCAACATCAAAACTCAATGGAAGACGAACGCAAAGAACAGTAGAGTGAAGGCATGAGACTCAGTGAGACAATGAGGAGAAGAAACGTGAACCAGAGTAGAGGTAGATTAGAGCAAGATACAGTACAGGTTGCTTCCCTTTCAAACCAATTTGTTACATATAATCTAGTTACAGAGCTCACGGCATACAGTACAGTCCAGAGGAGAAATGACCCTATCCTGAAGAACATACAGTAATGAGGAAATGACTGTGGAATGAAGATTCTGGAGGATATTCCTATAAGACATAATGATAGGTCTTATGGTGCCTAACACGCATAGTATTGGCATAGGAGGCTACACTAGCCAATATAGGCAAATATTTTATATTCTGTGTGTGTAAGCAGGGGAATAAGTCATGTGGTGAATGCAAAACGACATGAGCAGTCTATTTTCAGAACCCACATAAATACGTGGGTATAATAATTTCCCTTAAAATTAAGGTTGAAAAAAACAGTGACAATAAACTATGTCTAAACAACTCAAAATGTTAAATGGCCACTTTCAATTTTGAGTTCATATCCAATTTAATGAAACATTTCATGTATTAGTGCCTTGAATTTGCCTGCTGGTGTGACATTACAATTCATGTTAATATTATAAAGGTTTAATGATTCCAAAATAAACAAGAAAAATATTTTGACTCATTATTTAGAGACATGTCTTTAAAAATCATTGATCATATTCTTGCATTTCACATGAAATACAATTTCCTTGTATAATGATGATAACTAAGTGTCTCGCTATTACATTTTGGGTATGATTCACAGCAACTTCACTAAATCTAGATAAAAATAAACTTTTTTCCCTTGCATTTGTTGGCGTCACCCCATAGGACATTATGTCACGCCGATGGATAATACACAACAGGCAGTCACATTTTACTGTTAAAACATAATCAATGGGACACTTTCAGAAGTTTCTGACTAAAAATGCTTCTTAACATTAGTTCTATACATCAGCAATGGATCCTCATTAAAGGATTTTAAGTGTACTAGTTTTAATTACACGGACTTGAAGTGTCCTGTATTATCATTTTTTTATCCCAGCCCCCGTCCCAGCAGGAGGCCCTTTGCTTTTTGGTAGGCCGTCATTGTAAATAAGAATTTGTTCTTAACTGACTTGCCTAGTTAAATAAAAGTTAAATACAGAATTTTTCATCACTACCTCCGCGAATCAGGAGTTGATCATTTGTGTGCCTGCTGCCTTCCTTGTATGTGGTAGCCGTTTCTCAGACTCAGACTCTCCGGAAATCAAATTCGGATTCTCCGTTACCCATGGTAGGCACAGAAACTACAATCCAAAGATGATAGGGCAGACATTCGAATGAGACACCAGTGCCACGGTCCGGAGCACCTGTATGGGTTTTGAGTCTGATAAATGCACGTGTGCCCAAAAGTCGGGACTTGTTGGCATATTTTAGCACTAGAATTGCCACAGTTATCCAAGTAACATTGGAGCGATTCATGAAACCATAACTGGATTTAATGAGCCATTCGGTTTCACTGCATCGACCATGTGTACATACCCACTAGTATGGCTTAATATTTGGGACAAGAATATGGCAGGATCAACCAGGTAGAGCAGGGGAGGGGGAACAGTCTCCAAAAGAGGCACGGCTAATGGGGGCCCTCCCAGGGTGGATCACGTATGCCCATCAGTCAGGAGGAGTGAAAATGTTAGGACAGACATAGAGGGACTAAGGAGATGGATGAGAACCAGGAATGGGAGCACCACAGCCAGCCCCCAATATGTGTCTGCATCGTCACTAGGCCAGGTAAAATAACTAGACCCTCCCTAGAGGGCAGAGACAGACCCAGAGGTCGCCAGAACAATGTTCACATGATGAGAGTGAGAAACCAGGCGTGGGAGAATGAATACATAAATATTGACCTCAGAATCACTTAAAAGTATCAAAATTGCAAGAGGATACAAATAGTCTAATTCAGTGTTACTTCATGAAAAATAGGTCTAAAAAGGTCATGATATACAGTACCAGAAAAAAGTTTGGACACCTACTCATTCAAGGGTTTTTCTTTATTTTTACGATTTTCTACATTGTAGAATAATAGTGAAAACATCAACACTATGAAATAACACATGTGGAATCATGTAGTAACCAAAAAAGTGTTAAACAAATTTTATATTTGAGATTCTTCATAGTAGCCACCCTTTATGACAGCTTTGCACACTCTTGGCGTTCTCTGAACCAGCTTCATGAGGTAGTCACCTGGAATGCATTTCAATTAACAGGTGTGCCTTGTTAAAAGTTCATTTGTGGAATTTCTTTCCTTCTTAATGTGTTTGAGCCGATCAGTTGGGTTGTGACAAGCTAGGGGTGGTATACAGAAGACAGCCCTATTTGGTAAAAGACCAAGTCCATATTATGGCACGAACAGCTCAAATAAGCAAAGAGAAACGACAGTCCATCATTACTTTAAGACACGAAGGTCAGTCAATCCGAATTATTACAATAACTTTGAACATTTCTTCAAGTGCAGTCGCAAAAATCATCAAGCACTCTTATGAAACGGCTCTCATGAGGACCACCACAGGAAAGGAAGACCCAGAGTTACCTCTGCTGCAGAGGATAAGTTCATTAGAGTTACCAGCCTCAGAAATTGAAGCCAAAATAAATGCTTCACAGAGTTCAAGTAACAGACACATCTCAACATCAGCTGTTCAGAGGACACTGTGTGAATCAGGCCTTCGCTGCAAACTACAACTAAAGGAGACAAATAAGAAGAAGAGATTTGCTAGGGCCAAGAAACACGAGCAATGGATATTAGACCTATGGAAATCTGTCCTTTGGTCCAAATTTGAGATTTTTGGTTCTAACCGCCGTGTCTTTGTGAGAGAGTAGGTGAACAGATGATCGCTGCATGTGTGGTTCCCACCATGAGGTGTGATGGTGCTTTGCTGGTGACACTGTTGGTGATTTATTTAGAATTCAAGGCACACTTGTGGTAGCATGGTTACCACAGCATTCTGTAGCGATACGCCATCCCATCTGGTTTGCGCTTAGCGGGACCATCATTTGTTTTTCAACAGGACAATAACCCAACACACCTCCAGACTGTGTAAGGGCTATTTGACCAAGAAGGAGAGTGATGGAGTGCTGCATCAGATGACCTGGCCTCCACATTCACCAAACCTCAACCCAATTGAGATGGTTTGGGATGAGTTTGACGGCAGAGGGAAGGACAAGCACCCAACAAGTGTGTGTGGGAATTCCTTCAAGACTGTTGTGAAAGCATTCCAGGTGAAGCTGGTTGAGAGAACGCAAAGAGTGTACAAAGCTGTCATCAAGGAGATGAGTGGCTATTCTGAAGAATCTAAAATATATTTTCATTCGTTTAACAATGTTTTGGTTACTACATGGTACCATGTATGTTATTTCACAGATATGTCTTCGCTATCATTTAATGTAGAAAAGAGTAAAAAAGAAATAAGAAACCTTGAATGAGTAGGTGTGTCCAAACTTTTGACTGGTACTGTATGTTTATTAATGGGTTATGTCCCCTGGAATGACCGCTATTTCCTCTGGTGTGACACATCTTCATGTCACACCAAGGGAAAAAAGCTGTCACACCGTTGGAAATCTCAGGCAGTATGGTCCAATGTGGGCCTTATTGTTAACAGTAAACCTATATGATGTCCCCACAACATGTTTTCATTGCTTTTTGTACTTTATAAAAAAATATGGATAAACAGTGCCTTCTGAAAATATCCAGACCCCTTGACTTTTCCACATTCTGTTACGTTAAAGCCTTATTCTAAAATTGATTTAATATGATTTTTTTCTCAGCAATCTACACACAATACCCCACAATAACAATGCGAAAAAACGATATTTAGAATTTTTTGCAAATGTATTTAAATAGAAAAATCTACAGAAATACCTTATTTACATAAGTATTCAGACCCTTTGCTATGAGACTTGAAATTGAGCTCAGACGCATCCTGTTTCCATTGATCATCCTTTAGATGTTTCTACAACTTGACTGGAGTCCACCTGTGGTAAATTAAATTCATTAGACATGATTTGGAAAGGCACACACCTGCCTATAAAAGTTCCCACAAGCCATGAGGTCAAAGGAATTGTACGTAGAGCTCCGAGATAGGATTGTGTTGAGGCAGGGGTATCAATGTCTGCAGCATTGAAGGTCCCAAGAACACAGTGGCCTCCATCATTCTTAAATGGAAGAAATTTGTTAAGACTCTTCCTAGAGCTGGCCGCCCGGCCAAACTGAGCAATCGGGGGAGAAGGGCCTTGGTCAGGGAGGTGACCAAGAACCCGATGGTCACTTTGACAGAGCTCTAGAGTTCCTCTGTGGATATCGGAGAACATCCCAGAAGGACAACAATCTCTTTAGCACTCCACCAAATCAGGCCTTTATGGTAGAATGGCTAGACAGAAGCCACTCCCCAGTAAAAGGCAAATGACAGCTCGCTTGGAGTTTGCCAAAAGGCACCTAAAGAATCTCAGACCATGAGAAACAAAATTCTCTGGTCTGATGTAACCAAGATTGAACTCTTTGACCTGAATGCCTGCCGTCACGTCTGGAGGAAACCTGGCACCATACCTATGGAGAAGCATGGTGGTGGCAGCATCATGCTGTGGGGATGCTTTTCAGCGGCAGGGACTGGGAGACTAGTCAGGATTGAGGCAAAGATGAACGGAGCAAAGTACAGAGAGATCCTTGATGAAAACCTGCTCCAGAGTGCTCAGGACTTCAGACTGGGGCGAAGGTTCACCTTCCAACAGGACAATGACCCTAAGCACACAGCCAAGACAACGCAGGAGTGGCTTCGGGACAAGTCTCTGAATGTCCTTGAGTAGCCCAGCCAGAGCCCGGAATTGAACCCGATCTAACATATCTGGAGAGACCTGAAAATAGCTGTGCAGCAATGCTCCCCATCCAACCTGACAGAGCTTGAGAGGATATGCAGAAAGGAATGGGAGAAACTCCACAAATACAGGTTTGCCAAGCTTGTAGCGTTATATACAAGACTCCAGGCTGTAATCTCTGCTTCAACAAAGTACTGAGTAAAGGGTCTGAATACTTATGTGAATATGACATTTCAGTTTTGCATTTTTAATACATTTTCAAAAATGTCTACAAATCAGTTTTTTCTTTGTCATTATGGGGTATTGTGTGTAGATTGATGAGGCGGAAAAAAAAACAATTTAATCAATTTTAGAATAAGGCTGTAATGTAACAAAATGTTGAAAAATGTCAAGGGATCTGAATAATTTCCGAAGACACTGTATACTGTATACATTCAAAAGGCATCACACCAAAGGACTAAGAAACTGACCACCTTTATGGCAATGGCAGAGGTGCAATATATTGATAAAAAATTCTGATGACACTTACAATCTGTTAAGGCCATGTGCTCATTTCAAGAGAACCCTCCTCGGTGCCCAAATGCTGGCTCGTTGTTTAATCACAGAATTAGGTCACACCAAGTGGACATTGCTTTTAGGGACATGTAATCAATCAGAACTATTTGGAAATATCATGAATAGACTATTGTTTCTTGAAATAAACTTCTGTGTTATAGCTAAAAGAGTAGGCGAATGGAATTTTGTTCATTTTTTTCATTAAATTACTTAAGTTCAAAGTTCCACAACCTTACCTGGGACAGTTACACCACTGGACAATTGCCACGTTTGGTTCAAAATCGTAAGAAAACAAATGATAAACTGCATGAATTTACTCAAAGATTTTACTATTATATCACAATTTTAGCCAATTTAAGTGAAGTTATATTTGTGTTTGCCATCATGGACAAAAAACAGGGGCCTCATGTCAACTACCCACATGCCACTTATACCCAACATGATAGGCAGGGACTGATTCCACACTTAAAGTACATCCTTTGAACTCAGCGATTTACACTGAGGCCATAGGCATTGCCACTCCATCAGATCTGTGTTGAACTTCTATTTGAAATCTTTTAAATCCCTTTACCATTTGCTTTAGTCTGCATGGAGTCCCAGGTGGGTGGGGTGTACCATTTTCCAACAATTCTATTGGTTCCATTGCGCCAAGAAACTCCAGCTTAAACCCAGCTTAAGTTTTTGAAATTATTTCAAATACTATTTGAACCCAGGTCTGCATTCCCAGTCCAGTCCATATGTATTCCCACCCGCTGAGAGACAACAACAGATTAAAATGGAGGCGTGATAGCGTACCTGGTGATATGATATAGAAGAAGTCTTTGAAGCCGTCCATCCACACCTCGGCCAATCGCCTGTTGTTCTTGTTGATGACTTGACCCGTGCCCCCAGGGAAGCTGTAAGGGGTGGCCTTTCGGAACACGTGACCCACATGGGAACAAGTGATAATCTCCAGAGAGCCGCCACACTGCCAGATCTGCACACACAACAGCAAGAGGTCACACACACATACACAATACACACACACACAAACAAACATGCATGCAAGTACGCACACACACACATGGCACTTTCATTGTCATAATAACCAAGCAGAGCTCAGCCCTCTATTATCAATCACTCACCCTGAAAGACATCTCCAAGTTCTCTCCGCCCCAAATGTCCATCCCTGGATCGTATGTGCCTATTTCTTCAAAATATGTCCGGTCAATAGAGAATAACCCTCCAGCCATTGTAGGGGTTCTGTAGGAGAAAAATTATGAGTGTGGATAAAGAAATACATCTTGCAAGAGACATATCTTACATTGAGAAACATGTCAGCTCGCAAATAATCAATATCTATGGCATACAGTAATGTTACATTAATATAATAATTTCTGGGGGGAGGAACTATGGTTTGATTAGCAAGGCATGATTAAATCACCTTGCTGCACAATTGTTTAAATGTTTTCATCAAACGAATGGGCACTTTGGAAACTACTCTTTCACACGAACAAGCCTGACCTCGACTGGCCCAGTTAAAAGACATGGATGCCGTGGAACAGACAATCTCAGTGCAAAACCACCCTCATTGTTTGAACAACTCTCTGCCATTTTCATTCTGCTAAAGAAAAGCAAACAGACACAGCTAGGCCTTGGAGATAATCCTTTAACGATAATAGAAATCAGATTTATGAAGCATTGAGTGACACCATCGTAAACACCATGTTGTTGCTCTGTCCAATGTAATATGATCGATGGAGAACTTAGTCAATATTTTGCAGCACCGGCTCCATTTAAGTCCTGCTTTAGTATTTTCGTGTTTGACAATGGAACTAGTTGCAACATGAAACTACAAATATAGCTACTGTATCAAATAATAAAACAAAAAAACAAATGGACAGAAATGCAATCCATTTCTATCTGCAAATGAAAGCCATCAAAGCTGCAGTTATCAGAAGAAAATGCTTCTAAAGAAATCCACATCAATGATGTCAACTCTGCAGCTTCCCAGGCATTTCAAACAACCTATTCTCAGCTGAAATGACAACGCTAGAGCTAACATTTGTTTTGTCTGATGAGATTCTCAATAAACTGTTCTTTAATGTTACTGTCCTCTCCTTGCTGACTCTGATCCACCAGCCCCTGGCTTGGCAGCACTGTGATAACAAAGCATGCATCCCAAATGGTACCCGAATCCCTATATACTGTAGTGCACTACTTTTACAAAACGTAGTGCACTATAAAGTCAATAGGGTGCCATTTGGGACGTAGACAATTCTTTCAGTACAAAGAAATGCATTTCAACACGGCCACAGATGAAGGTATGTATCTTGTGTGCACCTGAGAGGGAGTGTCCTGTCCCCTTTGCGCCTGTCCATCTCTCTCTGAGGCACGGGATACCAACGGAAATTCAGCTTCCAGTTAAATCCTCCATAGGTCATGTCTGAGCCTGCCATATATTCAAACGTCTCGTCGCTGATCACATCGATTATAGGACACACCACAGATCTCCTAAACAACCATGGAGACCATAAGGCTTTAATTTAACAAGAAACACAGTGAGAGACTAACCATGGAGAAATCAGAAGAGTTAGTTTTACAGGAAATAGTGGAAGAAAGCCCTTTGTAGAACTCTTATGCACTCTCCAAAATGTATTCCCTTTGTTCCCTAAAACGCTAAAACTTTGTGTTATTTCCGTTGATAACATTCCACATCTGATTATATTAAACTGATTGGTTTAATGGCTGGCTGGCAGAGACAACAGCATCCAAGCAATGAATAATAAATGAATAAATAATTTACAAAGGTAATGGTCCCCTAACCGTTGTTTCTTCAGGTGAGCGCAGAGAAAAAATGAAAGTAGCTAACTAACTGCTGACCACGCATTTCTACAGCGGTGGCATTATTCCTGGCTTCATTATGAGATTATTTCAATATTAGTCCATCATTGGCTGGTCCATACGCATTATAAACATATCCATTAGGTTAATAGCAATGACCAGAGGTAACATATTGCATTAGTGAGAAGCTACATACAGTCAAAGGAAATTGAAAATATCCATGTAGATTATGTTGACAATGGCAATGTATGGATAACTGTCACGCCCTGATCTGTTTCACCTTTCTTTGTGATAGGCAACACCTGGAGGGGGGTGGAGACAATCTTCCCCATTATCCTCTTTGTATTTATACATGTGTTCTCTGTTTGTCTGTTGCCAGTTAGTCTTGTTTGAAAAGATAACCAGCGTTTTGTCTCAGCTCCTGCTTTTCCCCAGTCTCTCTTTATCTCGCCCTCCTCGTTTGGACCGTTGCCTGTCCTGACTCTGAGCCCGCCTGCCTGACCACTCTGCCGACCCATGACCCTGAGCCTGCCTGCCGTCCTGTACCCTTGCCCAACTACTCTGGAATATCGACCTCTGCCTGTCTTGACCTTTCGTTTGCCTGCCCCTGTTGATGTAATGAACACTGTTACTTTCAACACAGTCTAAATTTGGGTCTTACCTGAAACGTGATAGATAACCCAAAACTGCATCCCAAATGGCACCCTATTTCCTAGTGCACTACTTTTGACAAGGCCAATATAAGGTACTGCAGGGTGTCTGCGGCCAGATCCCAAAATATATATACAGTATGTTTTAATCTTAGTTTTTTTCCTGTTTACATTACATTCTTTCAATGAATAGTACTGACAACAGATTAAACACATTTTGGCAAAGGGATATGTGGTATAAGTTTTTAGAGGGTGTAATACAATAAAATTGTATTAATCTACAATATTTTTTTACAGAAATGCACTGTCAATGCAGGATATTATCTTTAAAGCTGCAACAACAAAAATTCTCTCTGCCCCATGACAAAATGTGTTGAATTGCAGGAAATAAGTTTGAAAAGGGCAACATTTTGTCTCCAATGCCAAGACGCGGCCTTTAAAATGTTCCTTCTCAGGGCCGAGACTTGGTTAGTTCGTGCCATGCACTGCCGAAGTCATACTAAAACTCCTTGTAAGCTATTTTTTTTAAAATCTCATTCGAGCTGTGTTCTGATTATGAAGGGGTCCCTGATGAATTTGCTATGACAAAAGGGGTCCCCGGGCCCCAAAAGTTTTGATAACCCCTGACGTAGGGAATAGGGTGCCATTTGGGAGGCTCTGTGTGCTGCAGGCGATTCATTCGACACATCCCCCTCTCTCAGCATCCACTTCACTTCCTGGTCTAAATCAAATCAGTCTCCGTGCACTTTTATGCTCCTGCACATCCTTTTACACATCAATAAACGTGCAGGGGGCATAAAGGTGTAATGGCTCTATAATATAATCTCCTTGGTTTTACAATATGAATTTCTGCCTGGCACCTGAGGCAAAATGGGTGAATGTCTGACCCCAGTTTTCAGAGATAATGGGGGGGGGGGTGCATTCATCTTTAGTCATCACCTGCAACGTCTCCCTTTTCCGTGGAAGGAACCCTTCACCCACCGAACAAGCAAGTGCAATCCTGAAACAGGATTAGAATTACCCCACCATTACAGGATAACAATTACCACAGATACCAGATAATAGATTTTAAACCCTGCTGTCACTTAAAATAGCAATCATTAAGTTATTCCGTGGAATCACATTCCACTGTATGTACTACTAGACAGCGTCGTGACAAAACAAGTTGCAACGTCTCCCATTCAGCTATGGCTGCATGACACTTTTTTTTAAAAATGATTTGGCTTACTTTTGAGAAACATACTGTACCCCAATTTACCTCAGTCACTTTCTCATTGCTCGTTGTGCAGTATCAGGGCGTGCAAAATGCATTAACAAAATCTCCAAAAACACCCAAATACGTCCTTTTAGAAACAGAAACGCTGTCAGTGTAGTGATGTAGGTCTTCACATGTTGTACACATGAAATCTTGTCATTCCGAACGAGACGTTTCTTTCACCAGCCATGCTGCGCGGGCTGTGTCCGTGTAGGGACACGCTTGGCCTGCACAGCTGATTGGGGAGGGGGGAAACAGCGCGACTCGACCAACATGGATCATAACGTTGCAGATAAAGTTCTCAAAACCAAGCCAAATCACACAAAGAAATGTCTGGACCCTTTCTATAACATGCCGGCTTACATCAAAAATACATCTTTTGATTATTTTCCCTTTAACATCAGATCAGTTTTCAGATGAAAATCGCATCCCACTGAGGCAGCAAGAGCAGAACAGCGCGGAGATGATTTGTGACAAGCATCAGCACCGCCATGTCTCTCCATTGCTGCCTGTTCCATTTACATTGAGGGGTGGTGATGACACTGAGCTCCTTACCGGTCCTCTTTGATCCTGGCCAGCAGAGGCTCCAGCCAGCCCGTGGTGCACTCACAGTGGGCATCCAGGAAGGTGATGACCTGCCCCCGTGTGGCCGCAGCCCCCCTCAGCCTGGCCCGGATCAGCCCCGTCCGCTGCTCCATCCGCAGGACCCGCACGGGAACCTCCAGGGTCCGACCATAGTTCTCCAGCTTCTTTCCCAAGAAGTCTGACAGAAGGAGGAGAGGACATGCTTCAAACTCCTGAAGAACTTCCTTATTTGGTTATATTATAACCCAATACTAAGAACTACATTAACTAATCCTAGATTGCACCTTTAAACCCAGTAAAGCTAGTGAGTTGATGGGTTTATTTGATTTATTTGACACTTATTTAACCCTTATTTTACTAGGTAAGTTGACCGAGAACACGTTCTCATTTACAGCAATGACCTGTGGAATAGTTACAGAGAAGAGGAGGGGGGATGAATGAGCCAATTGGAATCTGGAGATGATTAGGAGGCCATAACGAGGGCCAGATTGAGAATTTAGCCAGAACACCAGGGTTAAAACCCCTACTCTTATGATAAATGCCATGGGATCTTTCAGTGACCACAGAGAGTCAGGACACCCATTTCAACATCCCATCCGAAAGGTTTAAGTTTAGGCTGGACCCAGCTACAGTACCTCTCTCACTGGCGTCGTCCACCAGCAGGATCTCCTGCAGTAGGTGGCGTGGCGAGCGGTTGATGACACTGTGGACGGTGCGGAGCAGGGTGCTCCACGCCTCGTTGTGGAACACAATCACTATACTGGTGTTGGGGAGATCGTCCGTGTACACCTTGGTCTTGCAACTGATGGACAGACAACGAGAGCTCTGGTTAAGGAGATCAAATGTGCTGCTACTCCTGACGCTTGTCTACATTGGAATTCGATCAAGACTGAGCATAGTTGTGTGATATTTCTGTACATACAGTATAGCCTACTATACGTGGTTGAACATTAGAGCACCGGAACACAACAAACCGCTTCAAAAAACAAAACCAACATTGACAAGACTTTATATGGTGTGGTCATCGGCATGCTGCTCCACACACACAGGCTATATCTCAAATGGCACCCTATTCCTTCCATAGTGCACTACTTTTGACCAGGGATCATATAGGGAACGTCAGACAACAACCTTATATTCAATCGAATAAAACAAAAATAACAGGTGTCAGAATAAAAATTCCCAATAACAACAATTAACATCAACGACATCAACAATAACACAAAGCTCATTTGAGTATGATCCCTCCAACATAAATAAGTTAAAAATACAACAAATATATAGACCCGCAACAACCTCTGACTACAGTGAGATAAATGACATTCCCTATATGGTGGAGCGGAAAGCACGGGTATCCTGTTCGCCCCACTACGGGTGACAGGACAGACGGGGCACCAGGGTAGCTAGCTACTAGCAACTGAACAAACCTCTTCTTTCTCTCCACAACTGGCTACTACACCACACGGCACTCTCTCACAGAAGTTCACGTTTTTTTTCAACGTCAAGCTTTTTATTTATTTTGATTTTTTATAACGTTCCAAGGGGTACTGGCGAGTCGTTTGAGGAAAATGTAGAGATGCAATTAGTACAATTACGCAGCATGGCACTTTTGGGGTGAAATAAAATCACTATTTAGATCTACAGTATTGTTTGTTTGCTCTCCATTTTGTACAAATTCTTCAATATGGGACACTAGTTTGTATTTACGTGGAATTTGTCATTAGATATGACTACAAGCATCGTGCTTAGCACAATCCTGGTAGATGTGTGAAATGGAGTGCATGCAGTGTTTTACATGTGTCTTTATCAACTCAGTTTGAATCCAATGTAAAAAACCCATGATGGATAGTCATACAATTGAGTGTCAAGGCAGTAGGCACCAATACACATTCAATATATTAAACATACAGACCATGTTGACAGCATTGGCATATGTTTATATTCTCTGCAACGTTATTTATATTGTTGTATTGAAAATGTTCCTGTTTTCCTCCAACATGAGAGACCTTGGGACTGCAGCGCAGGGCACTTTGTAAAGAACAGTTGATAAGAAATGCTCTGTAGAAATACATAAACATGAATCACGGCGATGTCGCCAGGAGAGACTGCCTCTAGATCAGCTGCTCAAGACGAATGTGGGTCATGTTTCACACAAATTGCTCTTTGGGTTTTCATTATCCAGCTCCAGTAGGTCTTGGGTGACAGTAAACAAAGCCCTTCTCCCATTCAGACTGTCACGGCTGATGTAAACCCACGAAGATTGTGATGGATCCAACACGGCTAAAGAGTAAGTCTAATATTCTTCAATTAGAGCAGTGGTGGCTGGTGGCACTTTAAAATCAGAGGACGAGCTCATAGTAAATCGCTGGAACGGAACGAATGGCGCGGTAGGAAAAACATCAAACACATGGTTTCCCTGAGTTAGATGCTGTTCCATTCCGGGCAAAACTATGGCCCCTCGTCCCCCTCACCAGCCATCATTGAATTAGAGCATGTTGCATCATGGAATGAATCCGAGGACTTAAAAGGGTTTTTTCATCAAAGTTAACAAATTGGTTGGTTCTGGACTATATCAAAATGTTCTGTTGGATCTTAGTTATTTGGTAGATAGTCTCTTATTGCTGTTAATCCTCTGCTTGCGGCTGCTCCTAACATTAAAAGGAACCCCATGCTGTTATTGTCAACATTGTGCTGTCAGCTGTGCTTTCTTGAATTCATTGAATTTTGCTGAAGTCTCTAGACTAAACAAACAACGAGTAAAATAAAAAGAGGCAGAAAGTAGATCCAAAATGGCAGCCCTTTGATAACAGGAATATGTTGCCATGTGAAGTGGGCAGAGTTGATGACTCAAGTCACATGACATGGACTCGAGTCACAAATTGGATGACCTAAGACTTGATTGAAAATAAAATAACTTCAGACTTGACTTGGACTTCAAGACTTTAAGCCTCAAGACTCGGGACTCGAGTTTGGCTTGAAACTGATAACGAAATTATCTAGCCAGGTTCTGTCACTCATTTTGGGGCACATGCCGCGTTTACGTGCTAGTCTGAACTAGGAAACTGACATTTCTGACTTGCTAACTGGTTGTAGTTATACACATGCCACGGTCAACTAATTAGCAAGTCTGAAATTTCAGATTTTCCTAGTTCCGACTAGCACGTGAACGCGGCAACAGACTAGAGTCTCCCTGGATTACTCACCACGCAGCCCAAGATGGTAACCGCAGCCTTGCCCAGATTGCTGATTTGCTGTACAGCTATAGAATCAGGTGCAGATAAAATGTCAAATGGTAGGGAGAGAAGTGGTGGTCAAGAATATTAACTGTTTACTTTACCAGCTCAACAGCAAGGGGGCATCAAACAACAACTACTATCATGGTCTTTGCTATGTCAAAAATCTATTATTACTCTGGTGTAGATGCACCATAGGTGCCATCTTGTTGAAATGTTTGCTGTTGATTTTTAATATTTTTATTTAACCCTAAATTTAACTAGGCAAGTCAGTTAAGAACAAACTCTTTCACTCGTTTAAATGCATATGTGGTAAATCTATTTTCCATCTTACAATAATTGGTAGTGTTCCATCATTCCATTCCCATGGGGGCAGCAGGTAGCCAAGTGGTTAGAGCATTTGGCCAGTAACAGAAAGGTTGCTGGATCGAATCCCCGAGCTGAATCCCCGGGCGCCGTGGATGTCGATTAAGGTAGCCCCCCGCACCTCTCTGATTCAGTTGGATTAAATGCGGAAGACACATTTCCATTGAAGGCATTCAGTTGTACAACTAACTAGGTATCCCCCCTTCCATACTGTTTATTGCAACACTTTGACATTTCTGTTTCATACAATACATTTACATTTTTTTATCCTCTGGTAAGTAAAAGCCTTGCATGAGCCTTCAAAACTACTTTTCCCAGTCGAAGCTCGTTTTGTTCCGAGTTCCCAGTTGTCTTGAACGCACTGAAATCGGAAGTCTGAGATTTTTGAACGCAGCATGTGTCCTATTTTTCTATTTTGTTTGTGCGTAATAGGAGTGTGTGCGCCTCAGTGCACATAGAAATAGGCTACGTGGCCTGCGCGCCACGCTTTCTGAGTCAGTACGTTGAGTAAGAGAAAAATGATCGTTCCATGTATGAATGGTGAGGAAATATCATTAATAATCAGTAAGTCTGATTAAGACGAATGTATCAATGGATGTGGAAAATGCCTTTTACATTATAGAACCAGTTTATTGGTTGTAATTGCCACTTGAGTAATGGGTAATTGTATGGTCCTGGGAAGGGGCCAAGTACTAATACATGTATGTACCTGTTTGAGGTCCTGCTAGACAGATTTGATTTGGTTTCTCCAGCAGATGCTGTTCAGTTTGGCCCTCTACCTGTGTTCGTTCAGTTAGGACAGATAATGAGAATAAGATAATGATAATGAGGCTATATCCTTTGGGCTATTGCCGGTGCCTAATTGGTAAATCTACTCATATTTTATATGGTATTTCGCTTTCACCATTGCACTGCCAAGACCTGTAAATAAATCTACACTGAGCATGTCAACCTGCCTTTTGCTGATTTAATTCCCTTACTATGACTGCAAGGTACCTATTTCACAATTACATAACCAAAATGTGTTGAAGACAAAATAATGAAAAGGGCTGCCTGGTTGCCTCAAAACCAGACAGAGATTAGTAGTTGAACAAGTCATTGCACGTATAGATTTTTCTGTTTTACTTATCTTGAGACTTGACTTGGAAAAAACTTGTGACTCAACTTGTCTCGACTTGCTCTCAGAATACACGACTCGAGACACGACCCGTTCTACTTGGGACTCGACTTGAGACTCAGACCTTGTGACTTGCTTATGACTAGAATAATAGTGACTTGGTCTCACCGGTATCAAAGCTTCTGAGAGGTAGCGGTGGAAGGTTACAGCGTTGTTAAAGTGGGTGGTGCGTGCCGTGCCGAGTAAAGAGGTCAGTAGTGCGATTCAGAGTGCGTGTCTGGGAAAAGGTCAAGCTCACTCACCCGTCCAGTCTCACATCCGGCAGACTCCTGTTGAGCGCAATCATGTCACTGGCCATCAGATTGAACTGGTTAATCTTAAAGAGCTCCTTCATTTTCTCCTGCTCGTCCTTTGCGATAACCACCGCCTTCCCCATCTCCCCTGGGCCCTCGTGGGTCCGCGATATGACCGCTGCAATACAATGGGGAGAAATGTTACATATTTAATACTCACGATGTGATTTCACAGTTATTTCAATGGGAGCAGAAGGTCACACATACAATTCCAGCTACCGAATAAGATGAAAGAAATCTGTTAAATGCAGCTAGATCTATTTTATTGTATCTATTAATAAAGATACAGTACTGTGGAAAGTCCATGAACTTAAACATGAACCGTGAGCAAATGAACCATGGTATAGAGTGTGTCTAAGAGAGAAAGACTGGCCTCAGATCAGTGGGAGATTATGGCCACATTATCAGGCTTTGAATGCTGAGGCCATTAAAATGTCCCAAACAGCAAATGAAATCCTGATCAGTCAGACACTGGTGCAGCTTCCCCAAGTATTCTGTTTCCATTAACCATGCTATTCTCAGGGCCGGATTACCGAACAGGCACACAGGGCATGTGCCCCTGGGCCCCCGAACCTCCAGTGGGCACCCAAGCAATTACATTTTTTAAGGTTATGGTCCCCCTGGAGGACATTTGTTTGAAAACTGCTCAATTCTTTCTGAGCCTCATGGCAAAATGTGTAGAATAGCAGGAAATTAGCTTTAAAACTGAAAATGTTGTCGTAACCTCATAACAAAATGTGTAGAATAGCATTATAAAACTGCACTTTTTATCAACACAAAATGTGTTATCCGTTTTACCCAAAAACGTCGGTGCCCCGGGGCCCCAAATGCGGTAGTCCGACCCTGACTACACTTGCCATACAGTCATGCCCCCTGCCCTCCATCCCCCTGAATTTTGTTTGTACATAACATTTCCTACTAGCAGAGACTTTGCTGATAACCCCTTTATGTAGGAAAAATATACTTACTATGACTCTGATATGTGGTTATCTCACCTAGCTGACTCATGATGAATGCACTAACTGTAAATCGCTGAGGATAAGGTCTGCTCAACGACTAAAATGTCAAGTATCATCTAGGTCTGTTGGAAAATCCCATATTTGTCCAGGGACTTGGGGCTAGCCCTCCTCTCGGTCATTGATGGAGGAGTGAGAGAACATTATTACAGCTGCCCTCTGCTGTTAAGAAATATCAGCTCATAATCTGATCACTCGGCACCATCCCAAGCTGCATCTGTTGCACACCGCTCTACACCGCTTCACAATGATCCAAAGGTAAATAACCTCTGTGGATTTATGCTCCGCTCTCCAATAATCTCAAGCAGAGTGATTTCCATGGGGGACAATTCAGAGAGAGAGAGAGAGAGAGAGAGAGAGAGAGAGAGAATATTCAGGTGAATGTCTTGTGATTTCTAAATGAAAACATGCACAGTTTCCTCACAAGTTCAAGTGAACGGAGGGGTATACTACAAAGCAGAATTAATGAGTTAGGCAGCTTACATTGATAAACAACCAAAAATATCTACAGATTTTCAGGTTCATTAAGAAATCTAATCTGTTTTTGGTTGTTGAGTCAATTAGACCAAGCCCATTTCCATCTTTTCTTTGTAAACAATGTAAAGCTATTTCAGAATATTTAGGCAAATTAGCTGGCTACTGTAACTTACTGATTCTGCTTTGCAGCATACCCTCAATCGTATCCTCGAGCTTAGAAATAACAAGACTTTGGTATCTTCCCTTTCTCTGGCTCTTCAGCCCAACAAACACATCACTGATCCCCTGACATGGGCCACGACAACAGTAACTCTATTCTAAGGCCAGATAGGTCTTATGCCCTGGTCCTGTCCAGTGACTTTGTCTGAAATTATATTATAGGGTCTTCACCCTCATATATAATGGGTCTGTAGAGTCATGGTCAATAGTGTTGAGCTAAAACAAGAGTGCTCTATCAATCCTGTTTCCTGTAAACCATATCTTTACAGTTTTGGGGGGGGGGGACATAAATAATGGAGATCAATTAGCCTAACTTCTGTGAGTTATTAAATATGTATTTTAAATTGAAAAATAAGTATGAATTAGGGGTGTGAATGTTTAAATGACAATCCTTAATGTTAAGAAAAACATTCAAATCATAGTGCAGTTATCACAAAACATTATTTTCCATTTTATACATTTTATAGCCTAAGTAGACTATATGGCTATAAAGGCCTGGGGAAAGGTGTGTAATTTAAATAAAACCAGAGAGAAAGAGGCAAACGGTAGGCTAATTTGGTGAATTTGCGAGGCATGCAAGACAATTTAAGGCATTGCAGACTACCAAGACATACAGTATGGGCATGGTTCTGCCTGCCTCTCCTCTCTCATGCTGGCCTGCTTGCTCTTTCTCTTCGCTAATGACGCAAGTGTGTCTGTTGCGAATAGAATATCCTAGTTAGGCTATTCATGGAACCGATGTTGCCGGGATACAGAGGTATCCAGTTTTACGAGCAAGGGTTTGCTGCTCTTCGTTGAGCAAAAGCTCAATCCAGGTGGGAGATCACATTGATCTGCAGCCGGCTCTGATTATATTATCTGATTATTTTAGTTTAGTTCCCCACATCCTCAAGCCATTTCTATGCTTAATTTACTTTGCAGAAGAGAGTGGAAGGGGAGTTTGGCCTGTTCAGGTTTGGTGAGTTAGAGACTGGGAGCATCTCAAATGGCACCCTAGTCCTTATATAGTGCACTACTTTTCCCCAAGGACCATAGGGCTTTGGCCAAAAGTAGTGCACACTATAAAGGGAATAGGCTTCGATTTCGGTCATACACTGAGTATAAAAACATGAACCCCCCCAAAGAACGTCCTCACTTCTTCAGGCCATGGACTCTACAAGGTGTTGAAAGCATTCCACAGGGATGCAGGCCCATGTTGACTTCAAAGTTTCTCACAGTTGTGCCACATTGGCTTGATGTCCTTTGGGTGGTGGACCATTTTTGATACACAAAGGAAACTGTTGAGTGTGAAAAACCCAGCATCGTTGCAATTCTTGACACAAACCGGTTCGCCTGGCACCTAGCATACTCAAAGGCACTTAAATCTTTTCTCTTCCCCATTCACCCTCTGAATGGCCGACATACACAATCCATGTCTCAAGGCTTAAAAATCATTCTTTAACCTGTCTCCTCCCTTTCATCTACACTGATTGAAGGGGATTTAACAAGTGACATCAATAAGGGATCATAGCATTCATCTGGTCAGTCTACGTCATAGAAAGAGCAGGTGTTCATAATGTTTTGTAGACGCTGTGTTTTTGGGGCAGCTCCCCTCCTCCTCCTGTCCTTCCTCTCTCTCCCTTGCCTCCTGCTTCCCTGTTTGACCCAGTTGGCAGGTCATGTATTCGTGCAGATCCTACTGGGCAGGGGATCACAAGAGCCCAAGCCCAAATCCACTGCATAACAGTACAACAATGCACTTCTACTGTTTGTTTCAGGGATAGCACTTACAGTGAACTCACTCTCAATTGGTGTCAAATTCAATTCCTGGAGGGCCAAGTGTCTGTGGGTTTGCAATCCTCCCTTGTACTTGATTGATGAATTAAGGTCATTGATTAGTTAGGAACTCCCCTTACTTGGTTGTTAGGTTTTAATTGGTCACGAAATGAAAGAAACAAAAGCCAGTACACACATGGCCCTCCAGGAATTTAGTTTGACACCGCTGGCTTAGTACTTACACTGCTTACACTTTCTCAACATCGCTCATCCTACAGTTGAAGTCGGTAGTTTACATACACCTTAGCCAAATACATTTAAACTCAGTTTTTCAATACTCCTGACATTTAATCATAGTAAAAATTCCCTGTCTTAGGTCAGTTAGGATCACCACTTTATTTTAAGAATGTGAAATGTCAGAATAATAGTAGAGAGAATGATTTATTTCAGCTTTTATTTCTTTCATCACATTCCCAGTGGGTCAGAAGCTTACATACATTCAATTAGTATTTGGTAGCATTGCCTTTAAATAGTTTAACTTGGGTCAAATGTTTTGGTTAGCCTTCCACAATAACAGAGCTGGTGTAACTGAGTCAGGTTTGTAACTGACAGAGCTGGTGTAACTGAGTCAGGTTTGTAGGCCTCCTTGCTCGCACACACTTTTTCAGTTCAGCCAACACATTTTCTACACGATTGAGGTCCGGGCTTTGTGATGGCCACTCCAATACCTTGACTTTGTTGTCCATTTTGCCACAACTTTGGAAGTATGCTTGGGGTCATTGTCCATTTGGAAGACTCATTTGCAACCAAGCTTTAACTTCCTGACTGATGTCTTGAGATGTTGCTTCAATATATCCACATCATTTTCTTCCCTCATGATGCCATCTATTTTTTGAAGTGCACCAGTCCCTCCTGCAGCAAAGCACCCCCACAACATGATGCTGTCACCTCCGTGCTTCACGGTTGGGATGGTGTTCTTCGGCTTGCAAGGCTCCCCCTTTTTCCTCCAAACATAACAATGGTCATTATGGCAGTTCTATTTTTGTTTCATCAGACCAGAGGACATTTCTCCAAAAAATACAATGTTTGCTCCCATGTGCAGTTGCAAACCATAGTCTGGCTTTTTTATGGCGGTTTTGGAGCAGTGGCTTCTTCCTTGCTGAGCGGCCTTTCAGGTTATGTCGATATAGGACTCTTTACAGTGGATATTGATACTTTTGTACCCATTTCCTCCAGCATCTTCACAAGGTCCTTTGCTGTTGTTATGAGATTGATTTGCACTTTTCGCACCAAAGTACGTTCATCTCTAGGAGACAGAACACTTCTCCTTCCTGAGTGGTATCACGGCTGCGTGGTCCCATGGTGTTTATACTTGCGTACTATTGTTGGCACAGATGAACGTGGTACCTTAAGGCATTTGGAAATTGCTCCCAAGGATGAACCAGACTTTCATTGAATCCCATGCGCAATGGAAACTTTTATATGTTGTGTTTGAAAGAATGGTGCAGCTTTGGAAAGCGGCCGTCTTATAGGCTCCTGACTATGGTTGCACATTTTGGAGAATATTGAGGATGACTCGTTGTCAGGCTAAAAAAAAACTCAAATTTGCCAGGATGGCCACCAATTTTTCAACCCTTGTATTGGTCAGCTTGTTGCGTGCTCTGGTGTGTGTGTGTTCCCAAAGGTGGACAAGTTGCGTTCTGAAGTGGCTGATGTTGGTGTGATTTGCAGGATGATAGAGGCAACAGGGGAAAGAGCCTCATATCCATAAAGTCCCTTCCACCAGGTGGCTGATGAGATATGTTGGCACGACTGCCATATTGTATCTCCATCCCAAACCCCTTGCTTGGAAGTGTACTTCCACAGACAGCCAAGACCCTTGCCCTCATCCAGACCAAGGTGGCGAGACACGGTAGTGATGACACCATAGGCCTTGTTGATCTTTGCACCCGACAGGATGCTCTTACCAGCATACTTGGGGTCCAACATGTACGCTGGGGCATGTATGGGCTTCAGGCAGAAGTCTTCACGCTTTTTGATGTATTTCAGAACTGCAGTTTCCTCTGCTTGGAGCAACGGTGAAGTGGGAAGGGCAGTACGGATTTCTTCTCTTACATCTGCAAGCAGAGTCTGAACATTAGACAGGATGGCATTGTCTCCCTCAACCCGTGCAATGGCTACTGCTATAGAATTCAGGCTGCTTTACCACTCTCTCTCAAAATACATCATCCAGGAGGATCCTCTTGATGGGGCTGTCCATTTCGACAGACTGTGATATGGCCATTTCTTGGATAGACTCCTTCCCCTCTGGGAGACTGTCAAACATGATGACACCACCCCCCCAACGGGTGTTGCTGGGCAGCTTCAATGTGGTGCTCTTAATTCTTCTTACTTTGCTTGGTGAGGTAGATTGCTGCTATAACCCTTCACATAGCTAACCATTTCCTTGGCTCTCTTGTAGAGTGTATCCATTGTTTTCAGTGTCATGATGTCCTTGAGGAGCAGATTCAATGCATGAGCAGCACAGCCAATAGGTGTGATGTGAGGGTAGGACTCCTCCACTTTGGACCAAGCAGCCTTCATGTTCACAGCATTGTCTGTCACCAGTGTATATACCTTCTGTGGTCCAAGGTCATTGATGACTGCCTTCAGCTCATCTGCAACGTAGAGACCGGTGTGTCTGTTGTCCCTTGTGTCAGAGCTCTTGTAGAATACTGGCTGAGGGGTGGAGATGATGTAGTTAATTATTCCTTGCCCACGAACATTCAACCACCAATCAAATATCTAAATATCTACGTCGGCACTGACGAAAATGGCCCATACCTGGGAGATCCTCCACTCCAGAGAGAGAGGGTCCCATCTGGATAAAAGATATGCACCGGAGTTGAGGCAACCAGGGACATGCTTACCCAAAGTGAAAGCATGTGCGCACTGGTCCCCAGCAATAGAGCCCCACAGTGGAGGTGTCATAATACCCATAAAACCTTTTCATTTGTTTTATTTTTTTATTTCACCTTTATTTAACCAGGTAGGCTAGTTGAGAACAAGTTCTCATTTACAACTGCGACCTGGCCAAGATAAAGCATAGCAGTGTGAACAGACAACAACACAGAGTTACACATGGAGTAAACAATAAACAAGTCAATAGCACAGTAGAAAAAAACATCTATATACAGTACATTGTGTGCAAAAGGCATGAGGAGGTAGGCTAATAATTACAATTTAGCAGATTAACACTGGAGTGATAAATGATCAGATGGTCATGTTGCAGGTAGATACTGGTGTGCAAAAGAGCAGAAAAGTAAATAAATAAAAACAGTATGCAGTGATCGGTTAGCTGCTCAGACCTCTTGAACCTCTAGGGGCAGTATGTCATTATTGGATAAAAAAACGTGCCCGTTTTAAGCGCAATATTTTGTCATGAAAAGATGCTCGACTATGCATATAATTGGCAGTTTTGGAAAGAAAACACTCTAAGGTTTCCAGAACTGCAAAGATATTATCTGTGGGTGCCACAGAACTCATGTTACAGGCGAAACCAAGATGAAACCTTATACAGGAAATCAGCAGAATTTCTGAGGCTCTGTTTTTCATTGTCTCCTTATATGGCTGTGAATGTGCCATGAACGAGCTTAAGCTTCGTGCCGTTTCTCCAAGGTGTCTGCAGCATTGTGACGTATTTGTAGGCATATCATTGGAAGATTGGCCATAAGAGACTACATTTACCACGGGTCCGCCTGGTGTCCTTTGTGTAAATCAGCGCGTAATCTTCAGTTGTGGGCATTTTCTCCTGGGATTCAGAGGGAAAGCACACTTCGACGAACGATGTATCATTGAAGAGATATGTGAAAAACACCTTGAGTATTGGTTCTAAACAACGTTTGCCATGTTTCAGTCGATATTATGGAGTTAATTTGGAAAAAAGTTCGACGTTTAGATGACTGAATTTTCGTTTTTTTTTTGGTAGCCAAACGTGACGCACCAAACGGAGCGATTTCTCCTAAACAAATATTATTTTTGGAAAAACTGAACATTTGCTATCTAACAGAGTCTCCTCATTGAAAACATCTGAAGTTCTTCAAAGGTAAATGATTTTATTTGAATGCTTTTCTGGTTTTTGTGGAAATGTTTCCTGCTGAATTGCTAATGCTAAATGCTACGCTAGCTATGAATAGCTATGAATACTGTTACACAAATGCTTGTTTTCCTATGGTTGAGAAGCATATTTTGAAAATCTGAGATGACAATGTTGTTAACAAAAGGCTAAGCTTGAGAGCTAGCATATTTATTTCATTTCATTTGCGATTTTCATGAATAGTTAATGTTGCGTTATGGTAATGAGCTTGAGGCTGTATTCACGATCCCGGATCCGGGATGGCTAAGTGCAAGAGGTTAAAGTTGGTGAGGGAGATAAGTCTCCAACTTCAACTATTTTTGCAATTTGTTCCAGTCACAGGCAGCAGAGAACTGGAAGGAAAGGCGGCCAAATGAGGTGTTGGCTTTGAGGATGATCAGTGAGATACACCTGCTGGAGCGCGTACTACGGGTGGGTGTTGCCATCGTGACTAGTGAACTGAGATAAGGCGGAGCTTTACCTAGCATGGACTTGTAGATGACCTGGAGCCAGTGGGTCTGTCAACGAATATGTAGCGAGGGCCAGCCGACTCGAGCATACAGGTCGCAGTGGGTGGTATAAGGTGCTTTAGTAACAAAACGGATGGCACTGTGATAAACTGCATCCAGTTTGCTGAGTAGAGTATTGGAAGCTATTTTGTAGATGACATCGCCGAAGTCGAGGATCGGTAGGATAATCAGTTTTACTAGGGTAAGTTTGGCGGCGTGAGTGAAGGAGGCTTTGTTGCGAAATAGAAAGCCGACTCTAGATTTGATTTTAGTTTGGAGATGTTTGATATGAGTCTGGAAGGAGAGTTTACAGTCTAGCCAGACACCTAGGAACTTATAGATGTCCACATATTCTAGGTCGGAACCATCCAGGGTGGTGATGCTAGTCGGGCGTGCGGGTGCAGGCAGCGAACGGTTGAAAAGCATGCATTTGGTTTTACTAGCGTTGAAGAGCAGTTGGAGACCATGGAAGGAGTGTTGTATAGCATTGAAGCTCGTTTGGAGGTTAGATAGCACAGTGTTCAAGGAAGGGCCAGAAGTATACAGAATGGTGTCGTCTGCGTAGAGGTGGATCAGGGAATCGCCCGCAGCAAGAGCAACATCATTGATATATGAAGAGAAAAGAGTCGGCCCGAGAATTGAACCCTGTGGCACCCCCATAGAGCCTGCCAGAGGACCGGACAACATGCCCTCCGATTTGACACACTGAACTCTGTCTGCAAAGTAGTTGGTGAACCAGGCAAGGCAAACCTAGCGATCAAACAGGGAAATGGTTCCTTTTCCCACCATTTATTTTTCACATAGCAGATTTTAGAAACACTTCAAATAAGGTCTGTGGTTCGTGTAGGCTTAATCTGGCGTGACGATGTAAATCTCTCTCGGAAAAGGTGACTTTTATCAATATATTCGGCTCTATTTACTCTGATCCGAAAATGCTAATTAGCATCAAAGTAGACATAATGCAAGGCTACTAATCCCTGCAAGCCATGTTTTATTTCATTTACCCTTATTTTACCAGGTAAGTCGACTGAGAACACATTCTCACTTACAGCAACGACCTGGGGAATAATTAAAGGGGAGAGGAGATGAATGAGCCCATTGTAAACTGGGGATGATTAGGTGACCGTAATGGTATGAGGCCAGATTGGGAATTTAGCCAGGACACCAGGGTTAACACCCCTACTCTTACAATAAGTGCCATGGGCTCTTTAGTGACCACAGAGAGTCAGGACACCCATTTAACATCCCATCCAAAAGACAGCACCCTACACAGGGAAATGTCCTGGAGGAAAGAGTGCCTCCTACTGATCCTCCAACACTACTTCCAGCAGCATCTGGTCTCCCATCCCGAGACCAACCAGGACCAGTTTAGCTTCAGAAGCAAGCCAGCAGTGGGATGCAGGGTGGTATGCTGCTGGCCTAACTGACACCTTTGCTAACAGGTGTTCATTTAAAACATGCACAAGACAGTTCACAGAATTGTCAATTTAAAGAAATGTACCCAATTTATTAATTCCTACATTTCACTAACATTAACAGCACAAGCCGGCCCAACAAAAACAGGGGGAAGCGCCTGAGCGTCAGATACTCCTGGTAATTGACATTCAGTGAGCGCCGCACCAGTGTTCATACCCTCGAATCGAGGTGCCTTCGTGCAGCGCACCCCACCCATGGGGGGATGTGGCTGTCGTGATCACTTTGCGGGATACAACTCATTCCATGGGTGCCCCCTAACAATAGCAGAGGGTCCCAACACTGGGCCATGGCCCGTAGCCTTAACAGGGACACTCGAAGCAACCGGCTTAGGCTGTGAGATGCGTTCAGGTAAGCGGCTACCACTCAGCGCTGGAAAGGTCATATCAACAATAGCCCCACAGGAACAACTATCATCATCCCCAGTAGGCATAGGCACTGGCAAAAACGCACTTTGTGACCCAGACAAAATTTGTCTAAGCAGAGCCGGAACCCAAACACGCTCCGTGGGGATAGAAAAACGTGCTATGCGAGTGAGTTGAGTTGAGTCTAGCTCGAGACCCAGAAACAGAATGCACTGAGATGGAGTCAGACAGCTCTTTTTCTTGTTTCTTATGAAGTCTGGAGCAAGATGGCACCGACAGAGAGGGTCGCCTCGCTTCTAGTCCTTAGGAAACTATGCAGTATTTAGTTTTTTTATATATTAACTTTTACATTGTTAGCCCAGAAAATCTTAAGTAATATTACATACAGCTAGGAAGAACTATTGGATATCAGAGAGACATCAACTTACCAGCACTATGACCAGGAATACGACTTTCCCGAAGTGGATCCTTTGTTTGAACCACCCAAGGCATTTGAACTGTTTCCAGAGGCTGAACCAAAACAATGTCGCCACAGGAGAGGTAGACGGAGTGGCCTTCTGGTCAGACTTCAGAGGTGCGCACACCACCCACCACTTCCGAGTATTTTACTCGTAATGTCCAGTCTCTAGATAACAAGGTAGACGAAATTAGAGCGAGGGTGGCTTTACAGACAGACATCCGGGATTGTAACATACTCTGTTTCACGGAAGCATGGCTCTCTGGGAACATGCTGTCGCAGTTGGTACAGCCACTGAGATTCTTTGTGCGTCACACCAACGGGAATAAACATCTCTCAGGGAAGAAGGGTGGGGGTGTATTTTTTCATGATTAATGACTCATGGTGTAATTGTAACAACATACAGGAACTCAAGTCCTGTTCACTGGACCTGGAATACCTCACAATCAAATGCCGTCCTTATTATCTCCCACGAGAATTCTCGTCGGTTATTCTCACTGTGGTGTACAGTGCCTTGCGAAAGTATTCGGCCCCCTTGAACTTTGCGACCTTTTGCCACATTTCACGCTTCAAACATAAAGATATAAAACTGTATTTTTTTGTGAAGAATCAACAACAAATGGGACACAATCATGAAGTGGAACGACATTTATTGGATATTTCAAACTTTTTTAACAAATCAAAAACTGAAAATTTGGGCGTGCAAAATTATTCAGCCCCTTTACTTTCAGTGCAGCAAACTCTCTCCAGAAGTTCAGTGAGGATCTCTGAATGATCCAATGTTGACCTGAATGACTAGTGATGATAAATACAATCCACCTGTGTGTAATCAAGTCTCAGTATAAATGCACCTGCACTGTGATAGTCTCAGAGGTCCGTTAAAAGCGCAGAGAGCATCATGAAGAACAAGGAACACACCAAGCAGGTCCGAGATACTGTTGTGAAGAAGTTTAAAGCCGGATTTGGATACAAAAAGATTTCCCAAGCTTTAAACATCCCAAGGAGCACTGTGCAAGCGATAATATTGAAATGGAAGGAGTATCAGACCACTGCAAATCTACCAAGACCTGGCCGTCCCTCTAAACTTTCAGCTCATACAAGGAGAAGACTGATCAGAGATGCAGCCAAGAGGCCCATGATCACTCTGGATGAACTGCAGAGATCTACAGCTGAGGTGGGAGACTGTCCATAGGACAACAATCAGTCGTATATTGCACAAATCTGGCCTTTATGGAAGAGTAGCAAGAAGAAAGCCATTTCTTAAAGATATCCATAAAAAGTGTTGTTTATAGTTTGCCACAAGCCACCTGGGAGACACACCAAACATGTGGAAGAAGGTGCTCTGGTCAGATGAAACCAAAATTGAACTTTTTGGCAACAATGCAAAACGTTATGTTTGGTGTAAAAGCAACACAGCTCATCACCCTGAACACATCATCACCACTGTCAAACATGGTGGTGGCAGCATCATGGTTTGGGCCTGCTTTTCTTCAGCAGGGACAGGGAAGATGGTTAAAATTGATGGGAAGATGGATGGAGCCAAATACAGGACAATTCTGGAAGAAAACCTGATGGAGTCTGCAAAAGACCTGAGACTGGGACGGAGATTTGTCTTCCAACAAGACAATGATCCAAAACATAAAGCAAAATCTACAATGGAATGGTTCAAAAATAAACATATCCAGGTGTTAGAATGGCCAAGTCAAAGTCCAGACCTGAATCCAATCGAGAATCTGTGGAAAGAACTGAAAACTGCTGTTCACAAATGCTCTCCATCCAACCTCACTGAGCTCGAGCTGTTTTGCAAGGAGGAATGGGAAAAAATGTCAGTCTCTCGATGTGCAAAACTGATAGAGACATACCCCAAGCAACTTACAGCTGTAATCGCAGCAAAAGGTGGCGCTACAAAGTATTAACTTAAGGGGGCTGAATAATTTTGCACTCCCAATTTTTCAGTTTTTGATTTGTTAAAAAAGTTTGAAATATCCAATAAATGTCGTTCCACTTCATGATTGTGTCCCACTTGTTGTTGATTCTTCACAAAAAAATACAGTTTTATATCTTTATGTTTGAAGCCTGAAATGTGGCAAAAGGTCGCAAAGTTCAAGGGGGCCGAATACTTTCGCAAGGCACTGTATATCCTCCCCAAGCCGACACGACCCACCGCCCTCAAGGAACTCCACTTCTCTATGCAAACTGGAAACCATATATCCGGGGCTGCATTTATTGTAGCTGGGGATTTTAACAAAGCAAATTTGAGAACAAGGCTACCTAAATTCTATCAGCATATCGATTGTAGTACTCGGGCTGACAAAACACTGGATCATTGCTACTCTAACTTCCGAGATGCATACAAGGCCCTCCCTCACCCTACGTTCGGCAAATCTGACCAGGACTCCATTTTGCTTCTCCCCTCCTATAGGCAGAAACTCAAACAGGATGTGCCCATGACAAGGACCGTTCAACGCTGGTCTGACCAATCGGAATCCATGCTTCAAGATTGTTTTGATCACGCGGACTGGGACATGTTCCGGGTAACCTCAGAGAATAATATAGATTTATACGCTGATTCAGTGAGTGAGTTTATAAGGAAGTGCATAGGAGATGTTGTTCACACTGTGACTATTAAAACCTACCCTAGGGTTCCCGAGTGGAGCGGCAGTCTAAGACACTGCATCTCAGTGCAAGAGGCGTCACTGCAGTCCCTGGTTCGAATACAGGCTGCATCACATCCGGCTGTGATTGGGAGTCCCATAGGGTGGCGCACAATTGGCTCTTTGTTGTCCGGGTTTGACCGGGGTAGGCCGTCATTGTAAATAAGAATTTGTTCTTAACTGACTTGCCTAGTTAAATAAAGGTTAAATAAATAATCAGAAACTGTGGATAGATGGTGGCATTCGTGCAAAACAGAAAGTGCAAACCAACACATTTAACCATGGAAAGATGACTGCGAATACAAACAGTGTAGTTATTATCAAACAAGTGAAATGTCAGTATAGGGACAAAGTGGAGTCGCAATTCAATGGCTCAGACATGAGACGTATGTGGCAGGGTCTACAGGCAATCACAGACTACAAAAAGAAAACCAGCCACATCACGGACATTGAAATCTTGCTTCCAGACAAACTAAACATCTTCTTTGCCTGCTTTGAGGATAATACAGTGCCACCGACGCGGCCCGCTACCAAGGACTCCCTTCTCAGTGGCGCCAACGTGAGTAAGACATATAAACGTGTTAACCCTCGCAAGGCTGCCAGCCCAGACAGCATCCTAGCCACGTCCTTAGAGCATGCGCAGACCAGCTGGCTGCTGTGTTTACAGACATATTCAATCTCTCTCTATCCCAGTCTGTTGTCCCCACATGCTTCAAGATGGCCACCATTGTTCCTGTACCCAAGAAGGCAAAGGTAACTGGAGCGAATGACTATCGCCCCGTAGCACTCACTTCTGTCATCATGAAGTGCTTTGAGAGACTAATCAAGGATCATATCACCACCTTACGTGTCACCCTAGACCCACTGCAATTTGCATATCGCCCCAATAGGTCCACAGACGATGCAGACGATGCAATCTCCAAACTCATCATTAAGCTTGAGGCCCTGGGTCTCAACCCCACCCTGTGCGATTGGGTCCTGGACTTCCTGATGGGCCGCCCCCAGATGGTGATGGTAGGAAACAACCTCTCAACTTTGCTGATTCTCAACACTGCGGCCCCATAAGGGTGCGTGCTCAGCCCTCTCCTGTACTCCCTGTTCACCCATGACTTCGTGGCCATGCACACCTCCAACTCAATCATCAAGTTTGCAGACGACACAACAGTAGTAGGTTTGATCAACAACAACGAGACTTTGACATAGGGACCACTCAGATTGCCTGCTTCTTGAGACGGCAGATACACTATACATACATATGCGGACACAGCTTCAAATTAGTGGATTTGGCTATTTCAGCCACACCCGTTGCTGACAGGTGAATAAAATCGAGCACACAGCCATACAATCACCATAGACAAAAATTGGCAGTAAAATGGCCTTACTAAAAAGCTGTCACTTTCAATGTGGCACCGTCATAGGATGCCAACTTTCCAACAAGTCAGTTTGAAAAATGTCTACCATGCTAGAGCTGCCCTGGTCAACTGTAAGTGCTGTTATTGTGAAGTGGAAGCATCTAGGAGCAAGAACAGCTCATCCGCAAAGTGGTAGGCCACACAAGCTCACAGAACGGGACCGCCAAGTGTCCTCGGTTGCAACACTCACTACTGAGTTCCAAACTGCCTCTGGATCAGCACAATAACTGTTCATCGGGAGCTTCATGAAATGGGTTTCCATGGCCGAGCAGCCGCACACAAGCCTAAGATCACCATGGGCAATGCGATGCGTCGGCTGGAGTGGTGTAAAGCTCGTCGCCATTGGACTCTGGAGCAGTGGATACGCGTGCTCTGGAGTGATGAATTATGCTTCACCATCTGGCAGTCCGACTGACGAATCTGGGTTTGGCGGATGCCAGGGAAACGCTACCTGCCCAAATGCATAATGCCAACTGTAAAGTTTGGTGGAGGAGGAATACTGGAGTGGGGCTGTTTTTCATGGTTAAGGCAAGGCCCCTTCGTTCCAGTAAAGTACAATGACATTCTAGATGATTCTGTGCTTCCAACTTTGTGGTAACCGTTTGGGGAAGGCCCTTTCCTGTTTCAGCATGACAATGCCCCCATGCACAAAGTGAGGTCCATACAGAAATGGTTTGTCAAGATTGGTGTGAAAGAACTTGACTGGCCTGCACAGAGCCTTGACCTCAACCCCATCGAACACCTTTGGGATGAATTGGAACGCCCACAGCGACCCAGGGAATTTATTTTTAACATGGGGGTTACCCTGCCGACCTGTACATAGGTACTGGCGATAAAGCACCTTGTAACCTAGCTGGGAATGGGACAGACAGCTCTGAAAAATGGACCCCATCTCTTTGAAATTGTATCTTATTCATAGGAATGAAAAGTGTTGAGCTGGAGACAGACAGCTCATTTGGGTGCTCATATGAACCAGAGAGACTACATGTAGGATAATAGCGTGATGATGTCTAACCCTGCTCGTTCCCTCGACTCCGCTTCCAACAACTAATCGTCCATAATCCCTGTATCACATAGGGACTAGTGAGGTAAAGGCAGGAATCAGCAATGAATCCCAGTAATGAGCCACTAATGCGGGAGGTGCACCCCCTTGTTACGCTCACCCTGGGGAGATTGATATACTCCTTGAACCCTGTGAGCACTGGAACGAGGGTAACTGTATAGCCTGCATGAAGCCCCCCTCCTTTACGGGCACAGGGGGCTCTGGCAATGGCTGATGTAGTACCCCGTTTAACAAACGTGGAGGCACTGTTGTCACAGTACTGTTTTTGCGGAGGGGAGCACTGGTCATTCAGACCCGTGCCAAGGACCCTCGCTCTGGGGGTTACTCCAGCCAAGTGCTCGGGGGGCTGCTTTTTCATCGAAGTGTGCACCTCGAGTAGCCTCCCGTAACTGGCGACAGAGTGCACAGGAGCCAGGCAGCCACCACATACCCCACGCCCAGACAGCCACCGCATACCCCACGCCCTGGCAGCCACCGCATACCACACGCCCAGGCAGCCAACGCATACAACACACGCCCAGGCAGCCACCGCATACCCCACGCCCAGGCAGCCACCGCATACCCCACGCCCAGGCAGCCACCGCATACCACACGCCCAGGCAGCCAACGCATACAACACACGCCCAGGCAGCCACCGCATACCCCACGCCCAGGCAGCCACCGCATACCCCACACCCAGGCAGCCACCGCATACCCCACGCCCAGGCAGCCACCACATACCCCACGCCCAGACAGCCACCGCATACCCCACGCCCAGACAGCCACCGCATACCCCACGCCCAGACAGCCACCGCATACCCCACGCCCAGACAGCCACCGCATACCCCACGTCCAGACAGCCACCGCATACCCCACGCCCAGACAGCCACCGCATACCCCACGCCCAGGCAGCCACCGCATACCCCACGCCCAGACAGCCACCGCATACCCCACGCCCAGGCAGCCACCGCATACCCCACGCCCAGGCAGCCACCGCATACCCCACGCCCAGGCAGCCACCGCATACCCCACGCCCAGGCAGCCACCGCATACCCCACGCCCAGGCAGCCACCGCATACCCCACGCCCAGGCAGCCACCGCATACCCCACGCCCAGACAGCCACCGCATACCCCACGCCCAGGCAGCCACCGCATACCCCACGCCCAGGCAGCCACCGCATACCCCACGCCCAGGCAGCCACCGCATACCCCACGCCCAGGCAGCCACCGCATACCCCACGCCCAGGCAGTCACCGCATCTGTTCATTTAACTTTGACTTGGAGTCCGTGGTAAATGCCACGACAACCGATGACTGGGGGCATGATCTCGAACCCGGCTTAGCCATTGTCGTCTTGGTCGTTTTCTTAGACATCTTACTCATTGCAACAGCAAATTGAAGAATGAATGTTGAAGAATCACTCCTGTTCACGCTGAGAGGAAGAGCGGAATAATTGAAGGAATTAATCAGAGCTTATCAACTGTGGAAGGCGGGGCTTCCAGCGAGGTGCGGATTTCATTGGCCTTGTCAGGCATGATGGTAGATCTTTCAACCAAAGTCGCAAGAGTGCGACTCCCCATTGTATGTTGTACTAAAGTTGACTGACTGAAAGGGAACAACTTTTGTTGTGTCATGATCATGAAATAATTATCTTGTGATAACGACAAAGCAACTTTTGTTATGTCGTGATCATGAGATAAATAAGTTGTGATCTCAACATAACGAGGGAATATCAAATATATAATACTACACAGAAACTGTAGTATTTCAATCTACTAGTCATAAGTGTACTGGGTTAAAGGGATTCAATCAAATTATAAAATTACATATTGGTGAACTATCCCTTTAAGAATGGCAAAAAAGGCCTAAGCTAAATAAAAATAACATTGTGATACAAGGATCAAAAACCATTAGCCAACCAAATCAATTTGACGATGTTCATTGGAGACTCTTAAAGCAACAGTAAATCAGAGAATGGGTGACAGACTGGCAAAGGACTAAGCCATCCATTCCCCCAAAAGCTTACACTGATATATTTAGAGTCTGAAAAGAACTCAATGCCGAGCACATGTATCAAATCGGCTAACACCATTTAAATTGAACTAAGAGCATAAGTAAATCGTATGTAACGTCAGGCACTGTTGTGATGGAAATTAGTCTGGAATCCAGAAGGCCACACAGATTTTTAGCTTCTTTTTGGAGTTTCTCTCCCCATTCCAACCTTGAAAGCAGCTTAGCGGGCCATTTGTAAACTTGCTTATTGGAAAGGGCATGTAAGGAAATGCTGGGCCAAAGAAGGAAAGGACACTCCTGTGGATAAGGTTGATTAACTAGGGCAGTGCTGTTTCTAGGCACAAGTGACATAAATATACACTTAAGGCACCGCTGCCACTAGGGACCCCCAACCAGGAAGTAAGGGCCTCAACTTACTGTTAGTGAGGATAGTGGAATACACAACGAAGCAAATTCAAAATTTGGTAGTGCTTCATCAGTTTCCCTCTTGTTATGTCAGGTATTGACTGTCACTCAATTAGTCCATGTCAGCTAACATTTTATAAGTTAGTCTACCCTACTATCTAAACCTTGTAATAATCATGGCCCGAATTACATGCAAGGCACCTGCCCAAGGGCCCTGACAGCCAGGGGGCCCCCAATGATTTTGTTAGTTACTCTCACTCAAATATCATAGGAACATGGCATAAGTCATGGCAAAATGTGTAGAATGGCAGAACATTTACTTTAGAACTGAAAAAATTCCACTCCATCCCATGTCAAAATGTGTAGAACTGCAGGAATTCAGCATTAAACTGCAACATTTTCTAACCATCCCATGGCAAAATGTATAGAACTGCAAGAAATTAGCTAAATAAAATGCTAGAAACGGTCCTGAACTAGGGATTTGAGACTTAACCATGGTTTTCACTCTCAAGGGAAAAAAGGTATCTTAATTCTGCACTCAGTCTGAGATTCAACAAGTAAATCCGTTGCTTTTCTTTGAAGTTTACTGTGGTATTTGTTCTCTAAACTTTCCCCAAATGTAATAACAATGTAATAACACAAGAATAGTGTTCATTTGTATTGGACTACCATGTGGAGTTGCCAAATCTGTCATGGTGACTGCTTCGCAGGGCCACCAACCCATATCTACAGAGGAAAGTATATTCTATTGAATCCATTGGCTTCTATAGAAGTTATGAGTTGTGCTGGTTTCACCAGCCATCAGTGCTCTGTCTGTGTGTGTCTGAAGTATGCATTGTTGTTGTTGTGTCTTGCTGGTGACAAATCCAATTTCCCCCTGTGGTATTAATACAGTTTATTCAATTCAGGGCTCACCTCTCAGAGCAGGCAGCATTGAGCGATCCTTCCTGTCGTCACATTTGTTACATTCACTGAAGTAGAGCAACAGGAAGACATCCACCAGCACCCAGACCAGCGAAGTGGTCAGCACCACCTTACAGTAGACAAACCGCCGCATCGCCCTCTACGTGACGTGGTGTCGGGGAGGAATCAGCAGGCGGGCCCCTGACAGAGAGCAGCAACTCAAACCAGCGGAGGGGAGATTGAGCGTGGGGCACACAGAGACAGCATCCCGCTACATAGAGATGAGAGCAAAACCAAACAACATGGTTAGATAGAGAACTTTAACAACCGTACAAAAGTAAACTTCACTTATGGAATGTTAATATTGAACATTGGGACAATGACACTGAAGTGAACAAGACTTGTTGAATTTAGTGATTCCACCATACAGCTTCCACCGCTTACTTCCTTTGAAGATGTACAGTTAACTGCCAAATTAAAGGAAACACCAACAGCGTGTTTTAATAGGGTGTTGAGCCAGAACAGCTTCAGTGCACCTTGGCATAGATTCTACAAGTGGCTATTGGAGGGATGTAACGCCATTCTTCCAGAGAAATTCCATCATTTGGTGTTTTGTCGATGGTTGTAGCAAATGCTGTCTCAGGCACCGCTCCAGAATCTCCCATAAATGTTCAGTTGGACTGAGATCTGGTGACTGAGACAGCCAGGGCATATGGTTTACATCGTTTGCTCATCAAACCATTCAGTGACCACTCGTGCCCTGTGGATGTGGGCATTGTTATCCTATGGGGGCATAGCCATGGTAGCCAAAATAATGGTCTGACCAGCATTTTTATACATGACCCTAAGCCTGATGGGATGTTAACTGCTTAATTATCTCAGGAGCCACACCTGTGTGGAAGTGTAACGAGTGCGCTGGATAGCAAGTTCAGGGAGTGCATCATTTAATGACCAAAACAAGAAACGCAGACAGGAAACAGAAACAATAATGCCTGGGGAAGGTACCAAAGGGATTGACATATATAGGGAAGGTAATCAGGGAGGTGATGGAGTCCAGGTGAGTCTGATCAGGCGCAGATTCGCGTAATGATGGTGACAGGTTTGCGCCATAACGAGCAGCCTGGGTGCCTTAGAGGAGGGAGAAGGAGCAGCCGTGACGGGAAGCAACTGCTTTCAATATACTTTGTATCCCTCATTTACACAAGTGTTTACATTATTTGGGAAGTTACCTGTACATTTTGTATGGAACATAGCTGTTGACGATGACTTTGTATTTTTCCAGTTCAGAGGAAAGCAGCAAGCTAATTCCTCCCTCAGAGTCTGCTTATCCTCTCTGGTGTTATTGGCTGCTTTGCCTGGACCAGGCAGATAGATTTCAGTCCAATGAGAATGTTTGTGGGGAACAGAAATCTCAATGGAATTAAATGAATGCCTCACTAGTATTCAACATGAAAAACACCATCATTTCCTCTGGAATATGACTTTCTCTGACTGGAATTATAGGCTTACAGTCAGAGGCAACAAGCTGCATTCAATTCAGCCTGTATGAAACCGTGTGCATGTCAAATGGCAAAGGAAAAGACAGGTCTATAAGAAGCAGCTGTCAGTCAGAAGACAACAGCATGGAGACATTACTCGTAATATGAACGATTACATAGCTACCTGACAACAACTCCGGCAAGATAGTGATTGATTAGATCACAACTCAAATAGAGCATGCTATATTTTCCTTCTAAAAATGTCAATCTCCAATCCAATTTAATGATGTACAGTAAGGCTTGTGTGACTGAAACATTTGCATTATTGTAAAGAAGTAATATCTATGATGCCAAAGTCTTTCATTTTTATTTTGGTGAGGCAAGGAGGCCATAATGACATAGTAGACTATCATATTTTGTATCTTACACACAAAATCTAGTATTGGACTGTTCTGTAGTGCATTAAGTTTCTAGAAACTCGATCATCTAACCACGCAAAAATAATACATGTAAACAGAAACAAGACTGTGTATGTGTGTGTGTGTGAGCATGCGCGTGTTTGTGTGTTTTTGCATGTGTGTTTGCCCGTGCGTGCGCATCATTGCGTTTTTGTTTACCCGCATTCTCCAATATGCTCAAGGCCCCGTGCCAATGGGTGATTCTTGTAACACCCTTCTAGGCTCCTCCCCACGACATCTGACTGATTTCATGTCCGTATCGTTCTCCTGCAGCATAGGGCAGTGTAGTGTTGTCTTTGTACTACCAGCATCATCTCTGCTCTCTGTCTATGTCCATCACAGTAGATGACTAGCCTGCCCTGGGCTAACTGTTGCCTCATCCAAAAACAAGCCAGGGTGTCTGTAACCTGCTGCCAGAACTTACTGGCAGCAGGTTACATTTAAGTTACCGTAAACAAAAACAAAAGTACAGTATGTTACTGAAAATGTCAAAGTACTTTTGGTTGAACTGTCATAAGTAGGCCTACAAAGCTTAACCAGATGTGTAGGCTATGTAAGGTTGGACACTACCCCCAAAAGGCTTTGAGAATGACAGTCCAAAAAAAGAAAGACTCCCTTGTGTGCAATGTTGTCATCAGTCGCAAAGGACTTTCCCAAACCATACAAATGTATACCCATGTATCGATTTTGGTGATAAGGTATTCAGATCTAAATCTAATCATGTATTTAAAAAACTCCATGACTCTGCTTGATATCCAAGACACCAACACCTAGTAACTCTGGGCATGGAACCTTACACTACCTTCACCATATTTAATTTGATGGTAATTTCTGCTAACAAAAAATCTGATCATGTCTGCTGCGTCCCTCCTCGACCATCTGCTTGGTACTGTCGAGTGCTATGTTTGGGTCTGGTGCCACCAACTACGCTGGAGGTGACGATAGCAGTCCCCTCTGAAGCGGCTGGGTCATTAGTCCAACCATCTGCACAGATTAATATTTCCTGTCTGTTGAGCAGTGTACTGCAACAAGGTCTCTCCTTCATTACTAGAGTGTGCGGCTCTCCTTTCATTTTTTGAACTGTTCTACTCCGCTAGCCAGCACCTCGCCTAAATAGGCGTGCGTTTCTTTCGCCTCTAGACTAGCCCTTCATTACAGCACATAATTCAGCTGAAACACTTTTCTAAACAACATCAAACATTATTGACTTCACCAGAGCTTTGGTGCTTTACCCACGGAGCCAAAAGTGTTACATCGGTTGACAGCTCAGGCTCTGTGACAGTTACAGTATCCATAGGCTTCTACTCATCAAGCAAGGCTGCTCAAACAATGGCAATTGACAATTCGCTTTGCCCCAGAAGTTTGGGCAACCAATCACAGATCTTGAATGGATAGCAACTGTCATCAAGTCCAAAACCTCTGGCAAGTTTACGTTTGAATCACATCAAAGCCACTGAGGCATTACAAAATCAAAGAGTTTTCATCCAAAAACAAGTTGTTGAAATGACTAAATAATTGAACAGTGCAACAGGGGTAGTTGCTACTGTGATTTCTGAAATGCAGAGACTGTTGATTTAGTATTTTTAGAATCCAAAAGTATACTTTTGTTACATTGTTTGCTAGCTCAGCTAGTTAGCTAGCTAGTTCTCAGTCTTATTGACCACCCAACCTTGCTAACGCTAGCTAGCCAGTTAATATAACTTGTTTTTTCTAAATGTATGTTAGAATGTTATGAAAACAACATTAATCTGCTGTCGACATCGGGATATGATTTAAGAGCACTATTTAGCTCCAAAAGTGGTTAGTAACTTTGGCTGCGTGCTGACAGTGCATTCAGAGCCATCCAGTGGCTAGCCACACTACAACCTTCATTTTATCAGGTTCCTGTGTAGCAACTGTAATGACAGTCCACCACAACATACCAGGGGTAGTCTGTGTTAAATTTCATTGTGTATTAAAAACACAGTTTGAGATCATTGTGAGGGGATTTTGCCAGTGGTTAGAAAGGGGAATTGGGCTTCCTGTTGTTGTCTGAGGTTGTTGTCTGAGGTTGCAACAGTAACCAAGGGGGGTGGGGCTTAGCGAAGGGTCAATTAAGGTCTAATACTCTCTACCATTTCTGACTGGTTTATTCTTAGATCACAAACACAGTTATCTGAAGTACTTGAGTACAATCCAGAAGCAGACTGAACTTCTCTCGTGTACAGGGACCTGATGTCAGCAATTATGACAGAGAGCACTTTGAGCCCAATCTTTCTCAATTTTCAGAATATGAGAAATCAGCACAAATCATCCAGCGTTGGGCCTTCAGGATACAGGAAATGATTATCAGGATGGACTATAGGGCTGATACTCTTAAATCTGTCCATCGCTCCAATCCAATGGGTTGCTGTGACAGCTTAAATAACAAAGGGAAGAGGTGTGCTGTGCTACTAAAGAACATGAGGGAACACTAGTGTCATATCTATTGGAAACACTTCTTTAGTGTATGCAGGGCTGCCAAAACCCTATCCTGGAGTTCTACTGTCCTGTAGGTTCAGTCAAACCCTAATCCAACATACCCGAAACAGCTAGTTAAAGCTGAGATTGGCGAAAGGTGAAACAGCGCCACTGGTCGCCCCCAGGTGCATTTGTAATTGTTTTTGTTTTGTTGACTAAACTGAGGTGAGCAGCATGGTAAAAAATAATTGCAGTATATTTTGCTGTTCTATCGCACGCCTGCATCCTGATCTGGTGAGCGTATATATACACTGAACAAAAATATAAATGCAACATGTGAAGTGTTGGTTTCATGAGCTGAAATAAAATATCCCAGTAATTTTAAATACTCACAAAAAGCTTATTTCTCTCAAATTTTGTGCACACATTTGTTTACATCCCTGTTAAGTGAGCATTTCTCCTTTGCCAAGATAATCCATCCACCTGACAGGTGTGCATATCAAGAAGCTAATTAAATATCATGATCATTACAAAGGTACAATAAAAGCTGGTGCTGGGGTTAATGAAATGTGCAGTTTTGTTACATAACACAATACCATAGAAGTCTCAAGTTTTGAGGGAGCATGCAATTGGCATGCTGACTGCAGGGATGTCCACCAGAGTTGTTGCCAGATAATTTATTGATAATTTCTCTACCATAAGCCGCCTCCAACGTCATTTCAGAGAATTTTTCATTAAGCCCATGTGTAACCACGCCACGTGTAACCATGTTACGTGTAACCACGCCAGCCCAGGACTTCACATCCGGCTTCATCACTTGCGGGATCATCTGAGACCAGCCACCTGGACAAATGATGAAACTGAGGGTTATTTATGTCTTCAATAAAGCCCTTTTGTGGGGAAAAACTCATTCTGATTTGTTGGGCCTGGTTCCCCAGTGGGTGGGCCTGGCTCCCCAGTGGGTGGGCCTATGCTCTCCCAGGCCCACCCTTGGCTGCGCCCCCTGCCCAGTCATGTGAAATCCAGAGATTAGGGCCTAATTTATTTATTTCAATTTACTGATTTCCTTATATGAACTGTAACTCAGTAAAACAGTTGAAATTGTAGCCAAAGACATGTATGTAATCTCGTGAGATCAGCATGATCATACAAGGCTATGCTTTATTAGAGTTGTACTTAAAACCTACAGGACCGTAAATCTCTAGGAAGAGGGTTGGTCAACCTTGGTGTAACGTAAATATAGTATCACTATTGATTAAAACCATTATAAAGTGAGAGACAACCCACAGGGTGTGATATGGTGGAAAGCCAAGAACACACTCCTTGGGCGGCAGGGTAGCCTAGTGGTTAGAGCGTTGGAGCAGCAACCGGAAGTTTGAAAGTTCAAATCCCTGAGCTAACAAGGTACAAATCTGTCGTTCTGCCCCTGAACAGGCAGTTAACCCACTGTTCCTAGGCTGTCATTGAAAATAAAAATTTGTTCTTAACTGACTTGCCTAGTTAAATAAAAAGTTTCACTCAGCAACTAACAGATAGAGACTAGAGGGAACATATTGACTCTCATCTGTTATTTTATACATCTGAACTGATCTAAAGACACCTTGTCCATAAAAAATAGGCTAAGTGAGACGTAACTTGTTGACCTATTTTAGAACCAACCCACTCCTTAGGGCCGGTGTTATGGGTGGGCATTAGGAGGCCTGGCCCACAATTTATTTGACAGAGACGGGCGCCGACAGAAAGACGCGTCAATCTCAGATAAAACATCGGAGCGAGCGAAACAGCGCCCCTCTGTCTCAATATTTGTATCTTGTACCATGTATCTGATGCTGTCTGGACAAAAACAGTATGGCATGTCATACTTTTTCTGGCCAGACAGCATCAGATACATGGGCTACATAATATATTATAGTAAGACAGAGGGGCGCTGTTCGTAAAATCTGTCCAGACTGAGTCCAATGCATTTCTATGGGCATAAGATATATGTACACCAGTGGAGGCTGCTGAGGGGAGAATGGCTCATAATAATGGACAGAACGCAGAAAATGGAATGGCATTATGTAGGCCCACAGATCTCTGGTTTCAGGCAAAATTATATAATTACTCCTGTCTAAATAAAATCATTAAAATACTTCACCAGAGAGCATGATTTAGCCATGGAGGATCATTAGCTTCTTATAAAGCTGTGGGGCATCCACAGCTGTGCAAAAGGCGTCACTACAGACCAGGGTTCAATCCCGGGCTGTATCACAACCGACCGTGATCGGAAGTCCCATAGGGAGGCGCACAATTGGCCCAGCGTCGTCTGGGTAAGGGGAGGGCTTGGCCGGGTGGGCTTTACTTGGCTCATTGCGCTTTAGTGACTCCTTGTGGTGGGCTGGGCACATGCAGGCTGACCTCAGTCGTGAACAGTGTTTCCACCGACAGATTGGTTCGGCTGGCTTCCGGGCTATGTTTCAGAGAATGCATGACTTGACCTTCACCTCTTGGGGAGTTACAAGAGTTACAACGATGAGGCAAGATCAAAATTGGAGAGATGTTTTTTTTTTAAATACAAATGGTTTTTTTTGCTATGTATTGTTTCAAATCACAAGTGCATAGGTCTATGCCTATTTGGGAAGCATGCAATTTGGGCAGTGTGCGTGGCAATATGGCTAGCTGATTATTGAGTTGCTGCTGTCAGTGAAAAGCATCTCTAATGTGTGAAGACAATGTGTCTTTGAATTTAATTTTAAATGTTGAGACAAGAAGAAGAGGATATGGCCTGTCTCTCTCCAGATTGCATGCACTCAGCTCTCCAGAATTGGCTCAGCTGTCTCCCACCAATTCTTGAGCATTCATTGTGTGAATTGTTTGCCCCTTGATTGTTTATTTTTGATCAATTCCCCATTACATATGTCACCAGTAGGCTTACTAAATGTACCATTAATCTCCATAATTTGGTTCCACTAATTTATGTTAATACATGTATTAATGACAGTCATTTAATGTTACCATTCTCATTCTCGTAGTGGAAATGCTGTTTGAAGGGTTTATTCATAACCATAATTTACGAGTTTTGATTTGGTTCCTGATTGTCTTAATTAACTCACCACGTCCATAACTAATATGCTTTGCTTCTCATGGATGTTTTCTTCAACTCACACAGTAAGTCAATGAAGTCTCTTTATATTCAGTGGAACGTCGTAAAAAAAAAACAGCTGTCTGTCCCGAGCTCACTGGCGCGGGAAACTCTGAGAAACAAAAATAGGCTGGTTGATACAATGTAGCACTTCACATAGGGCTAGCTCAAGAAAACCGACAGAAAGGGAGGCAAGACAGGCGGAGTAGAGAGATTAATGCGATTGAAAGAACCTTCATTTTCATCAGGATATTTTCTACTGTTTTTATTTGTCTGCTTTAGGCCTGTGTATTTTGCTTAGTTGACTAAGTTATAGGCCTACTGCTGTATTGGCCTGGGCTATAGGCTATCTCTGAGTTCCAGGCGCTCATTTCTTTTGTCGCCAATGGATCAGGGTATATCAATATGGTAGAGGCTGGTGCTCTTACATTAGTTGAATTTTAACCTTCAGATTTGTATCATTTTAATTCTGATTTTTATGATTCACCACGTGACAATGATTTTGAGAACGGAAAATGTTATTAATGAAATGAAACTGTTCCACAAAAATGCGCATATGAATATAATCATAACTGGCATGCAGATAGGTATAAATGGTAGGATAAATTGTAAGCTTCCCCAAACTTGAAACTCAAGAGCCGCTTTGAGTCTTTACCATAACACCCATAAAAAAATGTGCCACACATAAGAGGTCACTTGAAGAATACATGCCTGCCCATAGAAATCAAATGTCCATCCAACTGATTCGTTCTGCGCCGGCCCTGCAACTCCTTTACTGTTACCAATGCCTCACTGAAGGGTTTGGTTCAATGTTAATACAAGGCAGTCTATTCAGGAAGTAAACTGAAATTCCAATTAAATAATTGAAGGCCATCTACTTTCAATTACTGTTCAATAAGCTCAAAAAGAAAAGCGCTGTATGTTCAAGATTTTTCCATTTTCGGGTTTTAAAATTCAAATCACTTCTTGAATTGCCTGACTTCGAATGGACCCCAACCCTAAGTCACACCTATATCTCTAGAGGTAAAATACTACATTTTATCCATGATATCTGACCTCCACGATAATCCAGTCATTGTGATGGATGAGTAGGCTATTGACTTCAAAACGCTGCAGAAGTAAAGGTGTAGCCTATATCCAGGCTACAACTATGGCCTGCTTTCTCTGCCAAGACTAAGATATTCTAATTGGAATGCTAGTAACAATATTACAACAAATGTTGTAAATATGTATTAGTATTCAATAAAACAAGAATACCCACATGTCTTGTAATATCTAATAGACAGTCTAGAGTCTAGACTGAATATATAAATGGAACACTGTCCCAAACGAATGCTGAAAGATGAAAACACGTCATTCATAAAATGTAATTTTGTAGGCTACAGTAAAAATAACAAAACTTCAATACTTACAGAAAATACGTATTCTGTGAATCAATAAATGCAATGATGGAAGTCTCTACTGCCAACAACATGTTGCATTGGGTTAACAACACTAATAGCCTAATTCACAAATAATGTTTGATTGCTTGAAATGATCGGCCTATTAGGCTACTTCGATATTATTCTATTTACATCAAAGAATCAATCCAAAGGTCCCGCAGACAGGAAACCTATATATGAACGAAGAGCATAATTTCACGTCCCTATGATGTTGCTGGTTGGCAACCGTTATTGCGTGATACCTATTAACGTTTCTCCTGGTCCCTCTTCAGAATGCATTGCAGTAGTCACGACCCGACCCGTACCGATACATTGTAAACGAGTTCCCTTGCATTCTATTTGATATGCAGCGCAAATGATGTCTTTGGATCCACCTATTCTCCGAAAGAATCATATATAGCCGGGTAACCGCAGACGAACAAGCGATACGTTCTGGTACAATCTAACGTGAAAGCAGTACAGGCAAATGTAATTTTTCTCATCCGTGGTTGGTTGTAAGTCTTGTCGATCATAAAGCCATGCTCATAGCACCAAGGGCGTATGGTAAATGTATTTTTCTCCGTGTCCATCACATGGGAAATAGCCTACGCACAATACTCAAATACTGTACATACACCTTCCTAATTTTGAGTTTAATATGAATGATATGTTGGCTATATGAGAATGTAAGTACTGTAGTTTTTACACAGTTCATTATTTGTAAAAATGTAGGCTGTGTAAATCATGAATAAATAGTTATAACCCGTTGGTTGAAATTGTGTGACTGTAGTTTGGTGCTTCCTGAGTAATGGGTCAATATAGCCCATATGAATAATAATATTAATTATTATATGCCAGTTAAACCTAGATAAATATAACACATTTTGTACATTACAAACCAATATTACCCAGAATAATTAATAATTTCTCATTCTGGCATTGATTATGATCACAACAAAACTGAACTGATACACATAATGTGTTGAGTATGCCAGCTTTGCAACCTAGACTTTCTTGGCACAGCTCTGTTCACAAACAGTGGTGTCACTTTTCTACATCAAATAGTATAAAACACTGCCATCTACTGATGATTTACCGGTAGTTGCGAGCCAGGGATGGCCAGAGGTGTAGCCTAAAATATGCCTAATAATGTTCATGTCTATATTATCCCAATAATGGAAGATTTTGTAATCTTTCAGCTTCCGAAACGCATTACATTTATAAGTATTTTAAAAGTTAGGCATTCATATCAATACAGCAAATGTACAGTAGGCTAGGTCTTAGAGCTATAGTTCTGTCCAAACATTGGGCATAATAATAAATTAAAAGATATGCATAGCTCGGACCAGAATGGTCCCTTTGCCCAAGAACACTAAGGTAACCTGTCTAAATGGCTGTCAACCCGTAGCACTCACATCTGTAGCCATGAAGTGCTTTGAAAGGCTGATCAACACCATTATCCCAGAAACCCTAGACCCACTCCAATTTGCATACCGCCCCAACAGATTCACAGATGACGCAATCTCTATTGCACTCCACACTGCACTTTACCACCTGGACAAAAGGAACACCTACTTTAGAATTCTATTCATTGACCACAGCTCAGTGTTCAACACCATAGTACCCACAAAGCTCATCACTAAGCTATGGACCCTAGGATTAAACACCTCCCTCTGCAACTGGATCCTTGACTTCCTGACGGACCGCCCCCCCAGGTGGTAAGGGTAGGTAACAACACATCTGCCACGCTGATCCTCAAAATGGAGGCCCCTCAGGGGTGCGTGCTCAGTCCCCTCCTGTACTCCCTGTTCACACATGACTGCATGGCCACGCACGACTCCAACACCATCATTAAGTTTGCTGACTGGCCTGATCACTAACAACAATGAGACAGCCTACAGGGAGGAGGTCAGAGACGTGGCAGTGTGGTGCCAGGATAACAACCTCTCCCTCAATGTGATCAAGACAAATGAGATGATCATGGACTACAGGAAAAGGAGGGCAGAGCGAGCCCCCATTCTCATCGATGGGGCTGTAGTGCAGCAGGTTGAGAGCTTCAAGTTCCTTGGTGTCCACATCACCAGCGAACTATCATGGTCCAAACACACCAAGACAGTTGTGAAGAGGGCACAACAAAGCCTATTCCCCCTCAGGAGACTGAAAAGATTTGGCATGGGTCCCCAGATCCTCAAAAAGTTTGACAGCTGGACCATCGTGAGCATCATGACCTGTTGCATCACCGCCTGATATGGCAACTGCTCGGCCTCCGGCCACAAGGCACTACAGATGGTAGTGCGTACAGCCCAGTACATCACTGGGGCCAAGTTTCCTGCCATTCAGGACCTCTATACCAGGCGATGTCAGAGGAAGGCCCTAAAAATTGCCAGACTCCAGCCACCCTAGTCATAGACAGTTCTCTCTGCTACCGCATGGCAAGTGGTACCGGAGCGCCAAGTCTAGGTCCAAAAGGCTTCTTAACAGCTTCTGCCCCCCGTAAGACTCCTGAACAGCTGGTCAGGTGGCTGCCCGGACTATCTACCCCCCCCCCTTTTTACACTGCTTCTACTCTCTTTTTATTTTCTATGCATAGTAACTTTACCTACATGTACATGTGACTCTATGCCAGTTCCCCCTGTATATGACCTCTTTACTGTTATTTTATTGTTGTCCTTTAATTATTTGTATTGTTCTATTTGCTTCTTTTTATTATTATTCTTTTTTTTTTTTTTTTACCTCCGTTTATTTTAGTAAATACTTTCTTAACAATTATTTTTCTTAAAAACTGCATTGTTGGTTAAGGGCTTGTAAGTAAGAATTTCACTGTAAGGTCTATACCCCTCTACACCTGTTGTATTCGGGGCATGTGACAAATAACATTTGATTTATTTGATTTGATTTGAATTGATGCGTTTGGATGTAATTGGAAAACGAAAATGCATGCATATAATCCTTAAATGATTTATAAATCATTTACATTTATACATTTAATTAATTCATTAATGTTAGATATCCTACATGACATCCACTAGATGTCAATAAAAGTATTGAATATAACGTGCACTTGATTTAGCGTGCCAAAAGTGCGGGGACGACAGAGTTTGGCCTTCACGTCCATTAGGACCAATGGAATGATTCCGAAATTAAAGCAACAACCCTGACTACCCGACGCGTCGTGCGAGCTAGTTCAAGCACATTGTACCCACATCTGAAATTAGAGTTTAAGAATGCGGGTTCGACAGTGGTAAAGACTGTGATGGTAGGCAACAATAAATATTTGCTCAACTACATTGTAAATAATCATAGTGGTATTGGAAATGTAATCCAAAGTTTCAAGTTTTCACCAAATTGCATGTCTTTTTCTTTTTGGATGGAATGGGTAGTTGCAGATGGGCTCCCGAGTGCCACAGCGGTCTAAGGCACTGCATCTCAGTGGTGTCACTACAGTCCCTGGTTCGAATCCAGGCTGTATCACATCCAGCCGTGATTGGGCGACCCACAATTGGCCCAGCTTCGTCCGGGATAGGCCCTCATTGTAAATAAGAATTTGTTATTAACTGACTTGCCTAGTTACATTTTTTTTTTAATAAATGGTTTTCAGCCATACAATTACGCATGGTTCATGCTCATGGCGGCGCTATTGCTGTATGCTCTTGGAAAACAGCAGTCTCCTGTGCTTTCTGAAATGGTTTCACCCAACCAGGTATAATAACCACGGGTTGCTGTAAGTAACATCATAAATGCACTGAGGCTGTGAAGAGGGAACTTGGAAACGTCTAGTAATGCGACGCCAAAGCAGACTGATAGACACCAGAACAAATATAGTCCTACCTGATTTAAAGGTGTTTACTCACTAACCATCTTTTTCTGCAGTTGTGGGGAATTTCTCTGGATTTTTTTTAAATCAAGTGCTCTTTTGGCTCTTTTTGGTTGTGCCAACTGAAAATTGAAAAGTGGAGATGAATTCTACCGCTTTCAATCAAACGGACAGTGCAGGACTTTTCAATAAGACTGAAGATATATTTTGCTGTAACTTTTCATCAGTGGTGACTGATAATGGCTTCGTGGCGGCGACTCCGGATGAGAGAAGTCTCTTTCTCATGAGAGTTGTCCAGATAGCAGTTATGTGCGTGTTATCGCTCACGGTGGTTTTCGGTATTTTCTTTTTGGGCTGCAATCTTCTCATCAAGTCGGAGGGAATGATCAACTTTTTGGTGACGGACAGAAGACCATCCAAAGAGGTAGAAGCAGGCATTATTGGGGCATATTAGTAGCCTAAAGGGCGCTTTGGGAGACTTTGTCGAAATGACTTGTCCTACCACTGATGCGCAGATGATGAATCCACTTTTCACCAACAGCAGAGACAGAGACAGAGATACATGAATGGTCAAGTATCCACATAAGAACCAGTTTCTATTGTTCTGTTCTCGACAGTTTGCAAAAATGTAGGACAGAACAGGCCTATACTTAGACACTGTAGACACGCACATCTCCAATAATTAGCCGAAATTTGCTCTCACTTTTTTGACAAACACTCACGTAATTTAATATCTAGACGCTCTCTAATTGTTATAGCCCTTTTGTCAAAGTGACAATCGTTTTTTACTTCAAATACTGTCTCATATTGCTAAAGCAATGGGGATAAATGAATGTTTGAAAAATGCATATTGTATGTTTTTTTGCATACATGCAAGACAGTATAATGATTTGATCAGTGTGCCTAACGCGTTTCCTATTGAACAATTGTAGATAATGAGTGGTTAATGTATGAACGTTGGAGATATAACAATACAACAACAACACTAGCTTTGTTTATTAGAATAAATGAATTCCCTAATTATGTTCAAGATTTTTTCCTTTTGATTGATTCAGCATTTCCATCAATCTGTTCTCACTGTTAATTTGTGAAAATCAGAGCTACAGTAGGGCTAGTTGTTAGAGCGTGGCGCTTGTAATGCTAAGGTAGTGGGTTCGTTTCCCGGGACCACCTATTCGTAAAATATATGCATGTATGGCTAAGTTGGATAAAAGCATCTGCTAAATTGTATTGAAGTCATTGTTATTACAAAGCCTTTCAAAATATAACAATTCTTCAACACCAATATATATTTTAAAAATTTTATTATTTATTATTCTCATATCGCAAACTAAACATTTTTATATATTATATTCAAAGTGTGCAAATGGCATTCATTTGACAGGGCACATTGAAAGAGAATGTGTGACATTTGCACCTTGTTGTCTTGCAGCCTAATGGTAGACCACTGAAACCAATGTGATGATAAGGGTTGGTTTTTCCACAATTGATGTGTGACGTCCTGGTCCCATTGATCATTCTGGGTTTTAATGGAAACCTGCCTGACTGTGTTTGTTCCATATCAGATGCTCAGGAAATATATACACTCTAAATGCAACCCAACTATTCGTAGGGTGTAGGATATGCATTATGACCAAAATGAGAATTTAGACCACCATTTGTCTGGGGACCTTAAACATGATCAGTTGACAAATGTATGGCATTAATCCGCTAGGACTTATCATGCTTTGGTCAATTCATTCTCTCTGAAGTGATGGACTGATGTTTTTTTATTACAGTCTTACTGTCTTAGACATAGGCATATATGCACATTATTTACATTCATTATATAAACATACATTTTTTTGTGTGGTGTAGATGGTTTAAAATACATGTAATTTTTACGCACACTATTATTTATTGCACTGCAGTGACTGACATTTTCTCATTTTCTGTCTGCATTATAAAGTTGTTCCTGTATAGACCATTGTGCGGCTTCTCTCCCCTCAGTGAAAGCATCTGTTGTTCTGCTCCTGGCTCACCTCATCTGGGCATCAGCACCACCCCCAGCTCCCCAGGGGGAACCAAACAGCACCTCCACAAAATGATTTGTCTTGTCAACCCAGACCAAGGAGGACGAAGCCACAGCACAATCTGCTGCATTCTGATAGGCCACCTGCGTCCCTGTGCTATATGGACAGAGTTAAAACTAAAAAGCGACTACAGTCGTTTTACTTCCTCCAAAATCATGCTTCCTGCCTGCCTGGTGGTTGAGGACAAATCAATCTGGCGACCCATCAGAGTTAACTGAATTGCATTTGACATGGCCCATTATGATGTGTTATGATTGATGGACGGCAGCATAGCCTACGGGATGCGTCTCCGGCCAAAGTCCCCAGCCACTATCTCACATATTAATTACAAATAGGACATTTTGTTTGTTAAATGGTCTTTAAAACTAATAATATGTCATTAGGCATTTGATGGGCAGTCATTACAGAGAAATTCATGATATTGCCATTTTCCCTAGATAAAATCCTCTAAGCACAAAAATGTTAATAGTATCTCATACATAAGTGTCAATTTGGTTGAATGTGAGTATACATTCAACACTATACTCTGAGTAACTCAATGAAGTTGAGTTAACCCAATGAAGTGTTACCCATTAGTTGAAATGGTCAGCCAGTAGTCATATAGAGATGGATGATTAGATTACCCTGAATACATTTGTGGTAGACTATGAGTTGTGAAAACTGACCTAACCTAAACTATGTTTAGCATCATCCAGTTATTAAAGCGGATTTAAGATTGTATCATTTTTGTTACTTTCATCAAAGCATCTTCTCTCTTCCTGTATTTAATTGTATTGTATTCTAATCATTTATTGCATTATTAAACATTTATTTCATTTATTTGAATGATTGCAATACTTGGTAATTTCCTTTATAAATTGGGGCGTATGCATCTGTAACTTGTAGGGCTGAGAATAGGTAAGGTACTGGCTCAACAGACAGGGTTGATTAAAGAAAAGGCAGCTGTAGTACGCCACACCTATTTATAACTGCCTTTGAAAGTGCGTGTGTGTGTGTAAAGCTCCCACTGAATAACTAATTGGTGAGGAGCCACATTCAAATTGTAGATCATGAGTCATGAGAAAAATATAATTAATGGGAAAACGGCAATTACCGGGTGCCGGTTTCGATTGAATAGTGCCCCTGCTATACTTGACTTTCCACTAAAGAAACTAAAAGCACACCTAGATGTTTACCTACTTGATTATACGTTCCATTGCTTTTGATAATACGTTCATTTCTGCCTATTGACGAGTCTTAGTGTGGCTTTATAGTCCAATCCTTGAATTAACCTCATCTCACACAGACATGCGTGCACACTCTCTCTCTCTCTCTCTCTCTCTCTCTCTCTCTCTCTCTCTCTCTCTCTCTCTCTCTCTCTCTCTCTCTCTCTCTCTCTCTCTCTCTCTCTCTCTCTCTCTCTCTCTCTCTCTCTCTCTCTCACGCACACACACACACACAGTCTTGTATAACTAACCTTGTGGGGACACACAATTCAGTCCTATTCAAAATCATATTTTCCCTAACCCTAAACTTAACCCTAAGCCTAGCTCCTAACCCTAAAACTAACCCTAACTCCTAACCCTAAACCTAATTCCAACCTTAACCTTACACCCCCTAGAAAATAGCATTTGACCTTGTGGGGACTAACAAAATGTCCCCAGTTGATCACATTTGTTTGTTTACTATAATAGTATAGTTAAACACATCCACACACACACACACACACACACACACACACACACACACATGCATGCACACACACACACACACACCATTTTAGAGGAGCCTCATTCCTCCAACAAAAAACATAATCATGCGGCGACTTTGTTGAGATGTCTAATTTAGATCACAATAGTAGGCCGTATGTTTTTCTGGATATAATACTGAACCTCCCCTTCAGCGCAGTTTGATTGTTTCATGAATGAGTTGCTGTGAATCGCTCGCAGGAGAATGTTGTGGAGCAGTTTAATATCCAGCAGAGAACAATTTTCAGTCTGCTGAAGCACCACTGTAATGATGTCACTGAGCTAGTGGGGGGGATCTCACACTGTGATGCAGACGGTCTGTAGTACTATACTTTTGCCGACATGTTTGATGGTTTCATTCACAAAGACTGATTCGGGCTAGAAATGCAACTAATAATTGTAATGTGTTTGGTGATAATTCATAATTATAGGGTGGTGATGATCATCATTAACAGGAGGATAGTAGCTACAGATAATCGTACTGTGTATTGGTTGTCTTGTAGATCATGATTTGATTAAATGACATGTTGAATTGTTACAGCTATACTCTGGAGTACAGCAATACTCTGGAGCGTGGCATGAGAGCATCCCATCTCATCCTGAATCTCTGACAGTTTTCTGTTTTGAGACAGTGGTTTATGGAGGATCTGATGGTATGGTGGTATACACAGAGCAAAATGTAGAATCCATGCACATCAAGGATTCTTGCTTCACGGCCTGGCTGTCTGTCAAAAAAAACATTGCCATGAAGAATTGCAGCAATAGGAATCAATGACTGACGCCTTTACACCCAGAAACAGTGAATCCCCAGTCTGGTTTCAGAGAGCTATTTATAGCCCATGGTGTTGTACATCAAATCACCAAAGTGCCCCTCCCAGGCCTTAATGTGCAGCTGCTGCTGATGTACAGTATGTCTCCCAAATGGCACCATATTCCCCACTGTACATACTGGGCCCTGTACAGTATACAGTATAGGGCAGGGGTATTCAACTCTTACCCTACGATGTCTGGAGCCAGCTGTAATCTCTGTTCTACCCAATAATTAATTGCACCCAACTGGTGTCCCACGTCTAAACCAGTCCCCGGTGAGAGGTGAACAATGAAAAAAAGCAGTGGAACTGGCTTCGAGGTTCAGAGTTAAATTTGAGGGGAATAGGGAGCCATTTGGGACGCAACCAATGACTAGTGTTGAGGGACAGGGCATCTCCAGGGTGTTGATTATGGCTAAAAAAAATGCCTCAGGTCTGAGCCTGCAATAGACCTGCTGATTGGTGCAGAGCTCTGATGATTGGTGGAGGTAGTCAATGATCTCGATCGCCACTGACAGCTCCAAATTGCAGCAAGACAGACACAATCATCTCCCCTGTTCACTCCTTCCACCTAATTGGCACTGGATCCCCTTCTCCCACTACTTCAAAAGGCCATATCATGAGTCTGAGTCTGAGTCGAAGAAAGAAACACAGAGATTCCTGTCACACGGAGACAAGGTAGTGAGTCAAATGAAATCAAATTGTATTTGTCACATACACATGGTTAGCAGATGTTAATGCGAGTGTAGCGAAATGCTTGTGCTTCTAGTTCCGACAATGCAGTAATATCCAACGAGTAATCTAACCTAAGTCTAAAATAAGCACTGGGTAATGTCTCCTTGCCTCCTTGTGTAATGATTCACCAACATCAGTAATTGTGGGCGAGGGTGACAAATCCCTTTGGACTGGCTTTGGGGCAATTCCATTGTATCTCATCTCAGCTGGGTGCCAGCGATGGGAGGATTGTTTCCCACATTGTTTCCCACCGAAATATCAAAGGGATTTAGTGTGTGTAACTTCTTGGTCTTAGGTGTCACAAATTTTGAAAAAATGAAATTGACTAGCGTAGAATATTGAAAATAATGCATTTCACCCATGGAAGCATTCAAATGAATAATACTGTAGCCTACTGAAGTTCATAGATATGTGATTGCACTCCATGTAGATTTTTGCTGAGCTATACAGATACCCCTTTTCAAGTCCGTTTCACAGACACAGATCAAGCCTAGTCCTCATAGACTCAAAATCATTTCCGATGGACTGAAACTGTGCCCGGGAAACCGTCCATAAGCATAGCCACGGGAAGTAAGGGTGCCGAGGGTGCTGCAGCAACCCCCGAACAATCAGCACCCTCTCAGCCCCCCATTTACAGTGCGTACTATGCAGTATACCACCCATTCCTCACTATATCACACAATAGCAATCAGTGCATGTTGCTTTAAAAGTCTGTTCTATTATGCCAATGTGATATTGATCTTGAAATCCATTTCAATTCTAGAGTACGAGTGTTTGTGGGTGTATCGATCTCATGATGATCATCCAACTCTGTGCCAGTTAGTTTTCACTTTTATCATAAACTCATCACAGACAATGAACTATTGCTATATTCTACTACTCTTGCTTTGAGATAAACACTTCTACATAGTAATTCCTTTTCCGGACACAGCTTTAAAGTATCTCCTTTTCCGGACATAACTTTGAGCACAGCTGGCAGTTTGAGAGGATCTACAGCCTCTTCGCTTGCTGATGATCTTCAGCTAAACTTTCGAAACCCCTTTTTGAACATCGAGGCCACCCAGTTGATTGAATGCATAGCAGTGTTTATTCTGTCTAAACACTAACGTGTTTATAGTTTTTAGGGAACACCGGAGCACTGTTTACGCATAGTCTACTTCTACAGATTTTCCATGACGTTCATATTACTTCTATAAAAATCCATCATTTTACAGATCTAGAGTTACACAACAGAACAATGATTGAACAGAAAAGCTTCGGTTTGCAATCCCTTTTGGGGTTTTGCCAACAGTAGCGGCATCAATAATAAATGGTGTGACTGAGGGAATCCTCATCAAACAAGGTGTTTAATAGAAATATGAATTATTTATCCACGGCTTGTTTCAGTGCACATGATCATCGTCTTTCTACTGTTTAAACATTCGCTCATTTATATTTAATCACCTGTGTTGTCCAACACCTAAGAAGCGTAGCGGGTCCAACATTATTGGCGCCCTTGATAAAGATAAGTAAAAAATTATGTATAAAATGAATAATACAAATACTGAGCAATGTTTTTATTTTGTTATTTTTTAGGGGGTAAATCAGCTTTAATATTGTAGATAGATTGTAGCTTCCATCAATTAAATTGTCTGCATAACTTCCAATCCCCCATATATTTTTTTGCAAATATATATATTTATTTATTTATTTTTCAAATATACACATACATTCATACACACATTTACATACACATATAAATACATGCATATATATACACTACCGGTCAACAGTTTTAGAACACCTACTCTTTCAAGGGTTTTTCTTTATTTTTTACTATTTTCTACATTATAGAATAAGACATCAAAACTATTAAATAACACATATGGTATCATGTAGTAGCCAAAAAAGTTTTAAACAAATCCAAATTTATTTTATATTTTGTATTCTTCAAATAGCCACCCTTTGCCTTGAGGACAGCTTTGCACACTCGTGGCATTCTCTCAACCAGCTTCACCTGGAATGCTTTTCCAAGGAGTTCCCACATATGCGGAGCACTTATTGGCCTCTTTTCCTTCACTCTGCGGTCCGACTCATCCCAAACCATCTCAATTTGATTGAGGTCGAGGGATTGTGGCTGGTCATCTGATGCAGCACTCCATCACACTTCTTCATCAAATAGCCCTTCACAGCCTGAAGGTGTGTTGGGTCATTGTCCTGTTTAAAAACAAATGATAGCTCCATTAAGCCCAAACCAGATGGGATGGCGTATCACTGCAGAATGCTGTGGTAGCCATGCTGGTTAAGTGTGCCTTGAATTCTAAAAAAAATCACAGACAGTGTTACCAGCAAAGCACACCCACACCATAACACCTCCTACATGCTTACGGTGGGAAATACACATGCAGAGAACATCCGTTCACCCACACCGCGTCTCACAAAGACACAGCGGTTGGAACCAAAAATCTCCAATTTGGACTCCAGACCAAAGGACACATTGCTCGTGTTTCTTGGCACAAGCAAGTCTCTTCTTCTTATTGGTGTCCTTTAGTAGTGGTTTCTTTGCAGCAATTCAACCATGTTGGCCTGATTCAAACATTCTCTTCTAAACGGTTGATGATGAGATGTGTCTGTTACTTGAACTATGTGAAGCATTTATTTGGGCTGCAATTTCTGAGGCTGGTAACTCTAATGAACTTACTCTCTGCAGAAGAGGTAACTCTGGGACTTCCATTCCTGTGGCAGCCTTCACGAGAGCCAGTTTCATCATAACGCTTGATGGTTTTAGCGAATGCACTTTAAGAAATTTGAAAAGTTCTTGAAATGTTCCGTATTGACTGACCTTCATGTCTTAAAGTAATGATGGACTGTCGTTTCCCTTTGCTTCTTTGAGCTGTTCTTGACATAATATGGACTTGGTCTTTTACCAAACATGGCTACCTTCTGTATACCCCCTCCCCCCCACATCACAAGTGATTGGCTCGAACGCATTAAGGAAAGAAATTTCACAAATTAACTTTTGAAGGCACACCTGTTAATGAAATGCATTCCAGGTGACTATCTCATGAAGCTGGTTAAGAGAATGCCAAGAGTGTGCAAAGCTGTCATCATGGCAAAGGGTGGCTATTTAAAGAATCAACATTTTTTGGGTTACTACATGATTCCATATGTGTTATTTAATAGTTTTGATGTCTTCACTATTATTCTACCATGTAGAAAATAGTAAAAATAAAGAAAAACCCTTGATTGAGTAGGTGTTCTAAAACCTTTGACTGGTAGTGTACATACATATACATATATAAATATATATATATATATATATATATATATATTTCCCCCCTTTATTACTTTCTAACCCTACCACCCCTTCCCTAATTGGAGTAAACTAGTGAACCACAACGCTTAGGCTTCTATTTCCAGCATATACAGTTGAGGTTGGAAGTTTACATACACTTAGGTTGGAGTCATTAAAACTCGTTTTTTAACCACTCCACAAATTTCTTATTAGCAAACTATAGTTTTGGCAAGTCGGTTAGGACATCTACTTTGACACAAGTAATTTTCACAACAATTGTTTACAGACAGATTATTTCACTTATAATTCACTGTATCACAATTCCAGTGGGTCAGAAGTTTACATACAGTAAGTTGAATGTGCCTTTAAACAGCTTGGAAATTTCCAGAAAATGATGTCATGGCTTTAGAAGCTTCTGATAGGCTAACTGACATCATTTGAGTCAATTGGAGGTGTACCTGTGGATATATTTCAAGGCCTTCCTTCAAACTCAGTGCTTCTTTGCTTGACATCATGGGGAAATCAAATGAAATCAGCTAAGACCTCAGAAAAATAATTATAGACCTCCACAAGCCTGGTTCATCCTTGGGAGCAATTTCCAAACACCTGAAGGTACCACGTTCATCTGTACAAACAATATTACGCAAGTATAAACACCATGGGACCATGCAGCTGTCATACCGCTCAGGAAGGAGATGCGTTCTGTCTCCTAGAGATGAACGTACTTTGGTGCGAAAAGTGCAAATCAATCCCAGAACAACAGCAAAGGACCTTGTGAAGATGCCGGAGGAAACAGGTACAAAAGTATTTATATCCACAGTAAAACGAGTCCTAAATCGACATAACCTGAAATTCCGCTCAGCAAGGAAGAAGCCACTGCTCCAAAACTGCCATAAAAAAGCCAGACTACGGTTTGCAACTGCACATGGGGACAAAGATCGTACTTTTTGGAGAAATGTTCTCTGGTCTGATGAAACAAAAATAGAACTGTTTGGCCATAATGACCATCGTTATGTTTGCAAGAAAAGGGGGGGAAGCTTGCAAGCCTAAGATCACCATCCCAACCGTGAAGCATGGGGGTGGCATCATCATGCTGTGGGGGTGCTTTGCTGCTGGAGGGACTGGTGCACTTCACAAAATAGATGGCATTTTGAGGCAGGAAAATTATGTCGATATATTGAAGCAACATCTCAAGACATTCAGTTAAAGCTTCGTCGCAAATGGGTCTTCCAAATGGACAATGACCCCAAAATGGCTTAAGGACAACAAAGTCAAGGTATTGGAGTGGCCATCACAAAGCCCTGACCTCAATCCTAGAGAAAATTTGTCGGCAGAACTGAAAAAGCATGTGCGAGCAAGGAGGCCTACAAACCTGAGTCAGTTACACCAGCTCTGTCAGGAGAAATGGGCCAGCTTGTGGAAGGCTACCCGAAGCATTTGACCCAAGTTAGACAATTTAAAAGGCCATGCTACCAAATACTAATTGAGTGTATGTAAACTTCTGACCCACTGGGAATGTGATGAAAGAAATAAAAGCTGAAATAAAACATGTCTCTCTACTATTATTCTGACATTTCACATTCTTAAAATAAAGTGGTTGATCCTAACTGACCTAAGACAGGGAATTTTTACTAGGACGAAATGTCAGGAATTGTGAAACTGAGAAGGTATTTGGCTAAGGTGTATGTAAACTTCCGACTTCAACTGTAAATAACATTCTATTGGTTGCAAGAATTTTGAATAATAAGTTTGGAATCCATGGTCATTTTGCGTATCAGTTCATAAACAATGTGCCATGGAATCGGTAGAGTATTTCAAAAATCTCTTGAACGAAGAGAGTCGCTAACTCCATATAATATATCCTCCCAATAACTTATTTGGTAAAAAAACAAAAATGTTTCGGCATCACTGTGCCTTCTTCAGGGTAATGTCATGAATGTTGAACCAGGTTATGTAGACAAACAGTGCAATTAGTGCAACCAATGACAATAGTGAGGGTGTGTTGTAATTGCTACGTAGGTTGATCAGAAAGAATTGAGCGAAACTGTTAAAAGACAATAGCCCACAGCATATTGAACATATTATGCCCATGTTATCGTTAGCATTAGCATAACGTTAGCGTCAACATACATTATTCTTTCTTTTAATTTGAACCTATATATTTAAATATTTCCAATTTCATTAAACACTTTTGTTACATCTTTTGGTTCAACCATAATGCATAATAAGCATCATCAACTGGGGGAACATATTGGGTGTACTCTGATATGTTGTAGAAAGAATATCTTCATTTACAAGACCTGATCACAGATAATAGAATTGGTCATAAGAACGGCCTGAGATCAAAGTCAATATTCAGACCACTAGGGGTAAATTTTTTAAAATAGGATATCCAGTACGCCTCCCTTTGTAGTAGTAGGATCTCGATGTTACCTCCTCTCCTTGGTAGAGCAACATGCTCAATGCCTGTGTATTTGAGGGAGGAGATGGGATGGTTAGCTTCAACAAAGTGAGTTGCGATTGGATAGTCTGTGTTCTTGCACCTGATTGAGCTGCGGTGTTCAGCTATGCGTTGTTTTAATTGTCTTTTCGTTTGTCCGACGAAGGCTTTTCCACATGAACAGGTGATGAGATAGATTACTCCCTTGGTCTTGCATGAAATGATACCCAAAACAGGGATTTTTTTGAAAACCTGTATGTAGGTGTCTGAAGAAGGATGTTTTTGTAGTGCTATTGCACTGTGCGCATGAGCCACATTTGTAGTTCCCATTTGGAATGGGTGTCAAGAGTGTCTGAGTGGGCTCAGGGGGCAGGTCAGATCTCACTAAGCTATACCCAATATTGCGACCATGCTTATAGACCACCAGTGGGGGCTCCTTGAAGAGGTGGGCAATTATTTTGCAGAATATGCCAGTGCTTTTTCAGGATTGCTTTCATTTTCTCTGAACACTCGGTGTACTAATAAGTGCAAAACACTGTTGCGTTGTTTTTTATTCTTTGGTTTAGTTTTTAGCAATTCCTCTCTTGGTTTTTGAGATATTGCCGTCATCGCAGCGTTAAGAGTTTTGTCCTTGTAGCCTCTCATTTTGAATTGATCTGTCATTTTCTTAGCATTGCTGTCAGTCTGACTGGTGGCCACAGATTTGTTTAACCCTGCATAACTGGCTATATGGTAGACCATTCCTGAGGGGAAGGGGATGAATATTATTCTCATATATTATGCAGGGTGTTGCGGTCTGTGGGCTTTGTGTATAAGTCTGTGTGTAACGCGTCATTCTCTGTGATGATCCATAAGTCCATTTGTTTTTCTCTCATCAGTCTGCATGGTGAATTTGAGATATTCAGACCTCTCGTTGAGTAGAGTTTGGAATTCTTTTCGTTCCTGCTGACTTCCTCTCCAGAGCACAAAGACAACATCTATGTACATTTTTAGGCTGTCATTGTAAATAAGAAAGTGTTCTTAACTGACTTGCCTAGTTAAATAAAGGTTAAATGAATAGATGCGTCTCTTCCATTGTGGGATTTTAGAAAGTAGGGGGTATGTCTCTGTTTTGTAAACGAGGGCTTCCTCGAATTGTCCCACATACAGGTTCGCATTGTTGGGGGCAAAAGGGGAGCATTTGTAACTTGAGTCTGATAATTATCTGTACAAAACAGTTAATCTGATAATACTTGTGTAATATAAAAAATACTTGCTTGATATACATTTTCCAGTTTCTGGAAATACTTTGCAAATGCAACTTATTTCTATGTGAAAACTGAATGAAATGTTTCCTTTCATTCCTTTGAGCAGGAATTACAGATTAGAATGAAGATCACAGAGAAAAGGACAGGGCAACAGCTCTTACAATTCCGACTATTGAATCCTGCAAGATACTGTTCTAAACTATACAAGTACCTTTCCTGCCAAAGCAGCAAACATTTTTTTAAACTTGCGTTACAGATGTCTGGTTTCCGAATGGCGGAGCGGTCTAAGGCGGAGCGGTCTAAGGCACTGCATCTCAGTGCTAGAGGGGTCACTACAGACCCTGGTGTGACTCCAGGCTGTATCACAACCAGCCGTGATTGGGAATCCCATAGGGCAGCTCACAATTTGCCCAGTGTCTTCTGGGTTTGGTCAGGGTAGGCCGTCATTGTAAATAAGAATTTGTTCTTAAACTGACTTGCCTAGTTAAATAAATAAATTGGTCTGCTAATAAAAGTCCAATGCACTACATTTGTGAAAAAATGTATTTCCCCAAAAAATGTTTTTATTAATATTTGTGTTTTATTACGATTTTTCAGGGGGTGCTGCAGTACCCTCGGCACCGGTAACTCCCATGGCTATGGAGGCAACCAGGTTTTTAGCTAAAATGCACAGGTACTTGGTAAAGTTTATGATGCCTTTAATCTTAATAAGGGCCCCAGGAGGCATTGAAATGTATTGAAAACAAGGATGCCAATAATTTTGACCCCTATGTTTTTGAGAATAACTATTATTACTTGTTAAACAACATTTATTTCTCCGAGCAATTGTATTAGGATAAAATCATAGAATTGTGCATTTTCTTTTTTGAATACAATATAGCTCAGAATTTTTTCATGCAGACTTTTTTGCTCATCTTTATCAAGGGTGGCAAACATTTTGGACCTGACAGTATAATTAACCTGTTGTGTTGGTGGGGGTATACTGCAGACCCAGTAGTAGGACTTCATGCATTCTATTCTCTCTCAGGAGAGGGAAAGCAATCCCTTCTCTGACCCAATCCTGTGCTAGCACGTACTCCAACACATTTCAGTGCATAAACTTTACAATTGGGAGCTGATAAAATACATTTTGTTTAAAAAAAGTAGTTATTTTTTACAAACTATTGTCAGCCCGAGATGACTGTTACTTGGGCGCCCTGAAGTCCCTCCCTCCTCTTTCTTTCTATCCTAGCCTCCCCGTCTCCCTCTCTCTCGCTCATCGACTTCCGAGCTGTCACCAAGACGCAAGTGTGTTGGGAACATGGATTTTTTTAGCAAACGGTTCAAAAGGCTCCGCTCTGAGATGGTACTGGTACTGCCTGGAGCTCACTCTGTGCCGAGCACAGTGGTGCTCTGACAGGGCCATCTCAGTCTGGGTAGCAGTGATGAGGCCCCTCCAGGAGACCTTCATTCATCTACAGGTGCATCGTGGCATCAGAAATGCAGAACTCACTCACGCACCACATGTCATTCATCCAGCCCCTGTCTAGACAGAAGGAAAACGTTTTTTTTTCTAGCAAAAGACACTCCGATCAGTTCAGCGTGAGGTGAAACGTTACTAAAGATGCTGCAGGTTCTAGAATACATTAGTCCTTTCACAGAAGCATCTCTTTCAGGTAAAATACATACTGTGCCTAGACATTATATTACCTATAAAGGTATTGTAGATGACCATTGTTATTCCATGCTGTCCATCTAACATTCGAAATGTTGTTTTGATTCTTGCTCATGGATATGTTATATTTGTAACTGAAAGAACAATGTGCAAAGGATAGTGCTATGAGCCAGCTGTGTGTAACAATGTATAAGGTCTTCCGTATAGCGTATAGTATATTGCAATGCGCATCACTGTATAAATCTCTCAGCACAGTGTAACAGCCCATGGCATATAACAACCTGCACAGTATGAATCCATTGTCTGTGATGCATTTATTATGAACTACAAACAGGTGGTTCACAAGCGTGGCTGAACTCAGACAGGAGTCAAACCAGGACAAACAAAACAAGTCAACAGAAACAGAAACAAAGTGTAATAAACATTAGTAACAGCTTGATCCCAAAAGGACTAAAATGTCATATTTCCACACATCGCCGCCAATGAACTCAAGGATGAGCAATGTTACAATAACGAATTGTGTTCTGCTCAGACCTCGCCTTGGAAATCTCTAGTGACAGATCGGACCTGGCTGAAAACCAACGGTGTCCTGGCTGGCTCTTCAGTGCACTCCAGTGGTCCCCAGCTGTCAGCTGCACTCAGCACACTGTACAAGTAATATGCAACCTTTGGCAAAAACCTAACCTCCTAAGAGGACAACAGTTGGATTCCGAACCTTTAAAAACACATCAGACTCACTGCTTTCAGTACCCTATATTTGGTGAACAGTTTTTATTTATTTTACCTTAATTTAACCAGGTAGGCCAGTTAAGAACAAGTTAGGTAAATTTGGCAAAAAGCTAGAGAACTGGATCGGTTTACAGTTCAGATTCAGTCAGGAGATTGTAGTCTCAATTGATATGGTTGGTGTCATGCTGCACCCAAATAATAACTATTTACATGTTAGTATAAGGGAGAAAATAATTGCAAAAGATGATACGTAGTCATAAAGTACGTTGTAAAGCATTATACATATGTACTTCATATGAAAGTATTACCCATAATACTTATAGGGCTCCAGTAGGGTGTGGCTACAGGCAGCAGCTCAACAGGGGCAAAAATAAGAAATAGTCAACGTACAGTGCCTTCGGAAAGTATTCAGACCCGTTGACTTTTCCCACATTTTGGTAGGTTACAGCCGTATTCTTACATTGATGAAATAGTTTTTTCCCCTCATCAATCAACACACAATTACCCCATAATGAGTTTTTTTGAAATTGTTCGTAATTTATTAATAATAAAAACGGAAATATCACATTTACGTAAGTATTCAGACTACTTTGTTGAAGCACCTTTGGCAGCGATGACAGCCTTGAGTTTTCTTGGGTATGACGCTACACGATTGGCACACCTGTATTTGGAGAGTTTCTCACATTCTTCTCTGCAGATCCTCTCAAGCTCTGTCAGGTTAGATGGGGAGCGTTGCTGCACAGCTATTTTCAAGTCCGGGCTCTGGTTTGACTTGTCCCGAAGCCACTGCTGCATTGTCTTGGCTGTGTGCTTAGGGCCATTGTCCTGTTGGAAGGTGAACCTTCGCCCCAGTCTAAGGTCCTGAATGATTTGGAGCAGGTTTTCATCAAGGATCTCTCTGTACTTTGCTCCATTCATTTTTGTCTCGATCCTGCCACTGAAAAACAGCCCCACAGCATGATGGTGCCACCATCGTGCTCACCATAGGGATGGTGCCAGGTTTCCACCAGATGTTACGCTTGGCATTCAGGCCAAAGAGTTCACTCTTGGTTTTATCAGACAAGATAATCTTGTTTCTCATGGCCTGAGAGTCTTTAGGTGCCTTTTGGCAAACTCCAAGTGTGCTGTCATGTGCCTTTTACTGAGGAGTGGCTTCCGTTTGGCCACTCTACCATAAAGGCCTGATTGGTGCTGCAGAGATGGTTGACCTTCTGGAAGGTTCTCCCATCTACACAGAGGAACTCTAAAGCTATGTCAGAGTGACCATTGGGTTCTTGGTCACCACCCTGACCAAGGCCCTTCTCTCCCAATTGCTCAGTTTGGCTGGGCGGCCAGCTCTAGGAAGGGTCTTGGTGGTTCCAAACTTCTTCCATTTAAGAATGATGGAGGCAACTGTGTTCTTGGGGACCTTCAGTGCTACAGAAATGTTTTGGTACCCTTCCCCAGATCTGTGCCTCGACACAATCCTGTCTCGGAGCTCTACAAACAATTCCTTTGACCTCATGGCTGGGTTTTTGCTCTGACATGCACTGTCAACGGTGGGACCTTATATAGACAGGTGTGTGCCTTTCCAAATCATGCCAATCAATTTAATTTACCATGTAGAGATGTAGAAACATCTCAAGGACGATCAACGGAAACAGGACGCCCCTGAGCTCAATTTCGAGTCGCATAACAAAGGGTCTGAATACTTATGTAAATACGATATTCCTGGTTTTTTGTTTTTAATACATTTGCAAACATTTCTAAAAACCTGCTTTTGCTTTGTCATCATGGGGTATTGTGTGTAGAGTGTTGTTTTATTGTTTTATTGTTTTATTTAATCCCTTTTAGAATAAGGCGGTAACGTAACAAAATGTGGGTAAAGTCAAGGGGTCTGAATACTTTCCGAAGGCACTGCACACCATGCCAACAGTACAAAGGCTATAGCATAGACACTTTGATTTGCCATTTGAGCAAAGTGTCTTGTGTTTAAGAGCTCCAGGGTAGCGCTCCTATTTTGGGAATGCCATGCTTAATAGGCCACTGCCTAGATCTGCTTTATGATAAAACATCTACAGGTAATGACTTATTGAACTTCCTCAAATTGCTTCTCACTGTGCCGGAAGCAGTCCTCATTGTGCGCTGGCCTCGGATCCATTATCGCCTGGGTCTGGAGGAGCACCACCATCACAACATCAATGTCTGCTTCCATTAAAGCAGCTGCTTACATCCAGAAGAGGTTATTAAGGCAGCAGGGCTGCTGGTCCATGATAAACCCTCATCATACTAGATGAAACAAGCAGGTGCAGAGCAAAGATCGGGGTTGCAAAATTCTAATTCCCAGGTTTTCCAGAAATTCTGTTTAGAAGATGAAGTAGGATTTCTGAAAAAACTGGGGATTTTGGGAAAGTAGGCAGAATATGCAACCCTAGAGCAGACACAGAGACGCTGGATGTGGCAATAAAGAGGGTAAACAGAACAGGGAGAGAATAAATTTAGCTGAAAAAAAGGACATAACGACAAATACACTGCATTCGGAAAGTATTCAGACCTCTTGACTTTTTTCCACATTTTGTTACGTTTACAGCCTTGTTCCAAAAATTATTAAATAATTTTCCCCCCTTATCAGGGGTCTGAACACTTTCCGAAAGGCACAGAATATCTCTCCTTTGGAGAGAAACCATCAAGTTCTGGGATATGGAGACAATGTGCCAATACACAATAGAGTCCATTAAAAGCCAATAGAAGAGATCATGAGAAGAATGAGACGCGTGATACTGTTGCGCTCCACATGTTGGCATGACATTGATTGTGGATTGGAGTATGATGAAGTGTGTCAACCCTTGTCAACCCTTTTTTGAAAGGTCTATATGACAACAATTGAGAAACAGTCTGTTTCCTGTACAGGCACATTTAGTTTACCTTCTAAGGAAGATGCCTTCATGGGACAAAACACTGTGTAGGAGGAGAACAGAAAGTTATCCCGGCGGATGACATTTATCAGCAAACCGTTTGAGAAAGGAAGGAAGAGGGAGGGATGAATCTGCTGGCCTTTGCAAATGATATAATCTGAGGAGACAGAAAGAGGCTCAATCACTCACAGACTGAGTCACAGTCACAATCAGCCTCTTCACAAGCTGCATGTGGGCTAGTTAACATGACAAACTGCAAGCTCAGAAACCACTGGAAAAACAAGATAAACTACTGCAAGTCTTGCCTTTGTCAATACAGCCAATACACTTTTTGTTCTGAAAATGGTGTGTTTTTAAAAATATTGAAATAAATTTGACACTAAATGGGTTATATTAGTTTGATCCGGGGCCATTGCCGGGTCCGTTGCTGGGTCCGTTGCCGTGTCGACAGACGGGTGGTGCCCACAGTGAGTAAGAGGCAGGGAGTGTGAAGCGACAGGCAGCCGCAGCACTGCCACACCTTCAAACGTGCACCAGCTGCCACAAAAGATCAGCGTACACTGCACAGAGGGAGCCGCTCTCCAAAAGAGCACCGTTGTTCTGTTGTCCTTGTACGTTTATCGTTACAAATGAAAGGTCACCACGCAATAGGATGCTGCTAGACTCTCCCTCCCTCTGACAGTTTAGTCTCTACGCAGGTATTGTCGTGGCCAAATGTGCATTATTCATATTCGATACAGAAATATTCAACAACAACAAAAAATGTCTATCCCTTTTAAAACCGCCTAACATTGTATTATCTGTTGTCAACAGAGCAGCCATCTGGGCGGGTATACAGATCAAAGCTGTATTCTGGGAGAGTTGCACCTGGCTGAGGTCAATTTGAGTCTTTGATCTGTATTCCAATTGTTTCCTCCCTTTGTAACCATTATAATAACCAGTATACTCCTCTCCCAGTGAAAGGGCCAAAGATTCAATTGATCAGTACTTAAAAAGGGATGTCACAACCGAGCAGACGGTAGTCGGAAACAGCTTTCCTCCAGTGTTGCTCGAGGACTGAGGTGACGAGGGGGGCAAAGTGGTTGTGACAGAGCAGTTGGGTGTTTAAGGTGGTGACAGGTAAGTCTGGAGGACACTGCTACTGTGGGACAGGTGTAAGATCACAGCGCTCTGCCACTGCCTCAGCCATTCATCTCAGCTCGCAGCCGGATTCCAACGTGTCTGCAGCTGGAGCCACAGCTCGGATCTTAGTGGCGTGACCTCGCCAATGTCTGGTTCTGCTCAGGGAGACGGTCATCTCGTCGCTATAGGCAACAGGGAAACATCTGACCAGAGCACCTATTACTGCTGTACACTCTCCTGTCAGTGTTACCTTGGTCTTTTACATGACAGCTGACCTGGAGATGCCCATTTGATACGTCAAAATACTGAGACTGAAACAAGTCCTGCTGAGGCTGAGGTTGTCCTAATATGGACACCGTACAAAATATCAAATAAACTTACTTTTTTGGATAGAGATAGAGAAGAGATGCAACCAAATGTAACATTGTGCAAATGCAATGCCGCATGCATACAGGACACAGTGCTCTGGACACGTGAAAAACCATATGCATCCACCTCAAAGGTGATATATTAGCCAATGTCAGACCCGTTCCTCGAATCAACTGGACCTCACACACTCCAGTGCCATCCCAGCCTTGGTTTGCCTGCTAAACAGCTGATCGCTTTTGACTTCCAAATTCCCTAGAAAGTTGTAATCATTTCTATCTAGCAAAGTCATAAGTTGGACATGTAATTCACCTTGTTGCGGTCGTTGTACCACGCTTGTTAAATAGTCAAAGTTACATGTATTATCATCATTAGCGTGTCATCGGAGCATCTGCTCAGACCCAGCAATGGCCAACGCATAGTGTCATTAGTGGTCAGTCTGATTGTCTTTTTTGCATAACTTAAATTCACATTGCCAAGTAGAGGGAATATCCAATGCATCCTGTTGCCAATATCAGTCACAAGTATTCATCCCTGTGGGTTTCAATTCCGAAATAATGTGTTTGAGGAACAATTTCTTTCAAATCGGAAGGTAAAATGACAACGTGTACTGATGAAACAGAGGTCTAACTTGTCTTTGAGGGAAACTTTGTGACAGAGAGAGGGAGAGAGAGAGGATATGGGGGACATTAGTCAGGGGAGGATGTGAGTAGACTGTCATGACCAGTTCGCCATCAACTTTGTCAGCTGACAGCCAATAGGGAGCAGCGTAGCAGCGAGCTGAGCCCTGTGAGAGAGCCCCGAGGGCGGAGGAAAACAGCACCACTCTGTAGCACTCCCTACTTCCATCTCTTGCCTGCCACCATCGTCACGCAACCCCACAACGAACATCTGAACAGCCCAATACTGGCAGCCACGGCAGGGGGCTCCTCTCACATGGCAGCCAGGGACATTATGTTGTCTGGGCATTTGAGAGATTATCGGAGAACTAAATTGCTTTCCAAAAGTTTCCCAAAATAGCTCGCTCAATAGTATTCTATCCATGTAGCCTGGGGTTTCGAAGCTTTAATGCGCTTTCAGATTGTCATTAGCCAACATATTAGATTAGTTTGTTATAAAACAGAATAAGCAATAACCCTTTACATTGCACAAGGTAGCTGGTCTTAAAGAACAGAGACGCCACATCAATCAATACAGCTCTCCGAGGGTTTGAGAAACCCTCCCTTGTTCCCAGGCTAGAATCTTACACATTCCTGTAGGACTAATGTCCTCTGACAGCTAAGTGACAGCTGTGACTCTTATAGCCCTGAGCATCGTGTGCATTAAGGGTAGTGATGTGGGCGACACTTCTTCCCCACACAATGAAGGTGGTACAGGGATAGGGAGGCTTTGACAGGACTCCTGGTGGACTGGTACTGTGACAAGCCCCCCTCCATCACAGGAGGTTGGTTGCACCTTAATTGGGGAGGACGGGCTCGTGGTAATGGCTGCATCAAATACATCAAACACATGGTTTCCATGGTTTCCAGGTGTTTGATGCCATTCCATTCACTCCATTCCAGCCATTATTATGAGCCATCCTCCCCTCAGCAGCCTTCACTGCCCTCCGTGTACCATAAAATAAGGCAGGTTTGCTGGTAGGTTGCTGCTGGCCACTGATTGGACCTCGGCACATGCCGGGTTATGTCAGAGAGCATTTCTCAGGCTTTTAGGAGCAAGAGCGAGCACACAATTACAGGTGACATTTAGAAAATTGCTAGAAGGGGAACATTTAACATGAAATGGCAACAATCTTTTTGTTATTTTTCTAGGTGTGAAAATACCTTACCCACTATCCAAACGCAAGCCTGATTTTTTTTTTGTAGCAGTGAGGTTTGAAAAGTTCTCTCCCTCATCTAAAAAAAAAAAAGGCACAGAAAGCAAAAGAACATAAACTCACAAATAATAATGTCACCAAGACGGCAGTAGCCCTATCTTATTCCGTATTTCAAATTGTGGCGTTATATCGAAGAGTTGCAGTTCATTTTCCACAGAAAAGTTTGGCAAGTTTTATGATGAATGCTTTGTACTTGTTCCTTTGTTCCCCATGTACATATTAATATTGGTTGGGGAAGATGGAACTCTGAAAACAAGTCTGAAAAGTATGCATCCTCACTGTGACTGGCAGAGGCATAGAGAACCTATAACTCCATAAGCTACAGCTATTATCCCAGCAGATGCATTCACCTCAGTCGATCTAAAAACACGTAACACCTATTAGTTATGCAATTAGCCGCTACACATTAACTCAGCACCGGGATTAAAAATGATACATACAGTGTTCTGTTGTGCAGAAAAAGTATTTTATGAACAAAGGGTAAACAAATACGCTTTCTTTCCAGAATTTTTTTTTTTGTTGTACAGTTTTACAGCTAATTTCCTTCAATTCTACACATTTTGCCTTGACTTATGCCATGTTAATATGATATCTGAGAGTGACTCACAAAAACCAAATGGGGGTCCCCTGGAGGTCAGGGCCCCTGGGCACATGCCGGTTGGTAATTGAGCAATGATTACTACAAGTTTAGATAGCTGGCCAAAAAATTGCAACTGACATGGAACAATAGAGGGACTGTCATTGACTGACATACCAATAGTAAAACGGTTGATGAATAACCAAGTTTTGAAATTGCACCTTACGTATTCTACTATTCTAACTCTCAACAGCAAGTTGAAACCACGACTAAGTCCCCCCCCGAATTTTAATTTTGTATTATTGTTAAAAAGTATTGTTGTATTCATACGCAGACCAAAGCAGCTGTGAAACCATAGCATAAAATAAACATTCCCCTCCGTGCCTTTGTGTGATTCCATCTGAAGTCCAGCTTCCCTGAAAAGCAGAATCTCTCTCTCTCTCTCTGGTCTTCAATGTCCCTCTGCTTGCGTTCAGACTGCATTTGGTAACAGTTTGCTGTCACAGTGCATCTGCTGCATCTAGACTACAACAGGGTTCCTCTGCCCTCTCTCGGGTCTTTAAATACCAATTTCACACAGACCAGGGCCACAGTCGTCGGGTACGTCCCAAATGGCATCCTAATCCCTACAAAGTACACTACTTTTGAACATAGCCCTAGGGGCTGGGTCAAACGTGGTGCACTAAATAGGGAATAGGGTGCAATTTAGGGCATACTTTCCCTCACCCTTTTACTATATCACAGCAGCCAGATTCAGTTCCACTTTACTGTTACCAATGGCCTTATGACTCCCTCCTGATCGGAACATAAATTTAACTCTAATAATACCCATAAATGTGATAATGTATTTACTCAAGAATGATAGTGTACAGTCCTGGCAGAGACAGAGACTGGCCATTCACTTAGCAATGTACAGTACACAGCAACAAACGCAAAATAGAACAAAATTAATGGTGTTTTATTCTGATTGGCATTCAAAAGCACATCATTAAAAGTGATTGTTAGCCACTAGTCAGTTTACCCCTATCTATATGTACAAATTACCTCGACTAACCTGTACCTACGCACATTGACTCGGTACCACCTGTATATAGCCTCGTTATTGTTATTTTATTGTGTTACTTTTTATTATTGTTTACTTTAGTTTATTTGATAAATATTTTCTTAACTCTTTATTGAACTGCATTGTTGGTTAAGCGCTTGTAAGTAAGCATTTCACTGTAAGGTTGTATTCAGCACATGTGACAAATAAAGTTTGATTTGATTTAGGAAAAGCTGACTTTTATCAATATATGTGCCTGTATTTACCTCCCAAAAGGAAACACTAATTAGCTGCTAATGTAAAGAACTACAAATGCCATGATGATCTGGACAAGACTGCTGAATCGAGGCAAAGGTAAGAATGTCTGGATGAACTATCGAATGCTAGCTAAATGTAGTAAAGAATAAATTGGCAAAATGTGGTGCACGAGTGGTGCATGACTTCATAGTTCAGCATGAGAGACATATCAGGGTCCAGAGATCATACCCAAGTTTCCTAGTCGTAATTACGAGTTGGAGGGGCATTTAGGTACATTTTTCCCCAGTAGGAAGGCCGTATTTACAAGTTCCCGACATGACGTGAACACAGCATTACCCTCGGAGGTAAGCCAGTCCCACCACAGGGCTGTCACAGCTTCAACGTTTCTCACTTGATTTCCAGGTGTCCTCCATGGTCCCCCGAGAAGACCATCCCATAATGAGTCCTTGGTGGGGCCTGGGGTGCTGATAGGGCTAGGGGTGATTTGCAGGAAAAACAGGCGCCTGTCCAAATATAGACACCATACGCATGAGAGAGAAGCAGCTAATGGACATGTGTCTGTGCAAAATATGTTAATGAGCCCAAATACAGAGAATAACGAATCAGAACTTTTTAAAAAAGCTTTGCGGGGGTGACTGTAGGAAAATGACCTACATTAGCCTCCCACTCTGAGCGAAAGAGCAGCTGTGTTGTGGAAGTTGAATCCGATTGAAACTAATGACTAAACCCACAGTAATAGGCAGTCCCCAGATTGTTTTAGCAAGGCGTTAGAGGTGCAGTGGCGACCCGTAATTTAGCTCTTTTGAGCACCACTTGTTTAGCAAAAAAAAATCGATATATTTTTTTGTTGTTGCCTGTTTTGCATGTTATTTTGGAATTAATACGTTTCACATATCAGTTTGCAAACAATGTAAAAACAAAACAAAAAGTTTTCTGAAGACGCATACAAACATGGTCTCTTTTCTGCTTTCTTGAGAAAGGCAGCTCCAAAATGCCGCCTAGATTAGAGCTTTCTGTGGTGGTGGTGGTGGTGGTGGTGGGGCAGCCAGTGGAAAATAAAGAGCATAGGGGTTGGTAATCTTTTGTAGCTGTGCCATGATTGGCTCCGTGTTCTGTCACTCATGGGGACACTGCTTCACCGTAAAATCTACAGGGAGCGCTAGAAAGTTCAAGCCCCCTTGGGTGCTGCCATAGATTTACATTAGAAGTGCCTTTCCAAGAAAGCTCAAGATCATTGGCCACATAAAATGATGTCAAATTAAGTTATCTACCATAGCTGTGACTGGACTGATCCTGTCAACATCATACTTTCAAAATCTTAGCTAGCAAGCTAGACAAGCAGTCATCATCCTGAATCAAGCCGACAATCTACTGGCAAATCCTTTTCAATCCTTGTCATATGAAGATAAAATTATAGATAAAACTTATAAGGTGCACATCAGCCATTGGACATAAACATTACACAACAAGTTGGAGATTACAAATTCAAAAATTATTGGTTTGGAAGGAATCCACTGCTAACTGCGAGCATTGCAGAGCAATCCCGATTTTTGCTTCCCCTGCTTTTCGGTGGAGAGGGTTTGTGTGGTCCAAGTCCGAGTTTAACCTCTATGGGATCGGTGTTCCTAAACCTGGATGGATTTTGCTCAATATGCAATAATGTGACTACAATGCATTGTATACAACAGCCAACTTTCCGGGTCATAGACATGTCTTATATTGGCAGAAAGCTTAAATTCTTATTCATCTAACTATAGTGTCCAATTTGCAGTAGCTAGTTACAGAAGACAATTCCATGCAATTGTTTGAGGATAATGCACGACAACAAAACACAACTGTTTCGATACATTCACCTCTGAAGGTAAATCATGTACTTACATTCAGTAATCTTGCTCTGATTTGTCATCCTGAGGGTCCCAGAGATAAAAATGTAGCATAGTTTTGTTTCATAAAATCTATTTTTATATTTAAATGTAGGAACTGGGTTCTACAGTTTGATCCCACTGCTGGCTCCAACATTCCCCCCTGAAGCTAATGATCCATTATGTATGACATTCCTGGGAGCGTGTAAACTTAAATGTTGTATTACCATAGCATTGTTGTACGTTCTCTATAGTTATGTACTTGAAAATGTATGAATTGGGGAAAACTCCTGGCAGACTTCAAAATAGGCTAAATATTGTGTAGTGAGGTAATTCTTCACTGGATCAGTCTGAAGCTTTGCACACATGCTGCTATCATCTTGTGGACAAAATCTAATTTATAACTAGGATCATATCTTGATGTATGGCCTTTCTCTTGCATGTCAAAGAGATGATGGAACAAACAAAACATATATATGTTTTTTCATTTGTATTATCTTTTACCAGATCTAATGTGTTATATTCTCCTTCATTAATTTCACATTTACACAAACTTTAAAGTGTTTCCTTCAAATGGTACCAAGAATATGCATATCCTTGCTTCAGGTCCTGAACTACAGGCAGTTAGATTAGGGTATGTCATTTTAGGCGAAAATTGAAAAAAAAAGGGTCCGATCCTTAACAGGTTTGCAAGTCAGCCATATCAGCTATGTTTTTTTTTATAAAGGCAGTAAATGAGGCTGAATGAACTGTTGATAGCCAGGTGTAGCAGTGGTAAGGATTCACTCCATGGTGTCGAAAAGAAAGCTCTGCTGTTGGGACAACTTTATGTAGGCCCTAACAGTTTGTGGGCACCATTTCTCACAGTTATAGTGCAATTAATGTATTGTTTAGTGTTGTGGCTTTGCTGGAATACATAAAAAAAAGAATGTTGAGTTTGCCCCACCAAGATTTCCATGTTAAAATCGCCACTGTAGAGGTGTATTAGATGTAATCAACAAAGTATGCCACCACATAGTTATTTTTTCTTTTTAAAGAATACTGGAAATAGCTTTGAGTAGGGCTGTATTTGGCTAGATGAATATGGACAGGACGAGCCACAGCATGGGTGAGACGACTGTCACATGACGTTACACTCCAGTAGCTGGTTCGGATTACTGGCAGGTTGGGCAGATTTGACAGAAGGCGACTGACACTAAAATCCCTTTTGGAGTAGGACACCGCAATGGAATCTGAGGGGAATTGATGAAATATTAATTTGCCCTCACTCTCATCTTGTTTGTGATGTGGTTTAACCCACACATGCAGAGACAACATATGTCTTATTCATCTATTGAAATATGAAGGAAAAAAATGGTCTGTTTTCACACAATTACCATTTTTGCATATACAATATGACATGGAGCCGTATCAAATTTGAGGCAAAGTGTGTTGGATATTTAGGCAGCTCTAGCTCCTGTTATCTGTTTAGGTCTAGATGAGATAGACATGCACTTCATATACTGTACAGGATCTAAATAGCCGAGTACGGTATATGTCAGCATATGACCTGAGATGCCAAACAGCGTTATAATGTATATTTATTCAATTATAACATGAAGCAACTATAACTGGAGTCTGACGTAGGTTGTCAGAAGATGTAATAAGTCCTTCTAATAAGGAACTGCTGCCACTCATGACTGAAGCAATAAATGAGTGTCACACTGCATGACTGACTGTGTCCCAAATGGCACCATATTCCCTATATTATGCACCATATTCCCTATATATATATATATATATATATATATATATATATATATATATATATATAAAAAAAGGTGCCATCTAAAACCTAAAAGGCTTATTCTGCTGTCCCCATAGAACCCTTTGAAGAAGCCATTTGGTTCCAGGTAGAATTGTTTTGGGTTCCATGTAGAACCCTTTCCACAGAGAGGTTCCATGTAGAACCCCTTCCACCTGGAACAAAAAAAAAAGGTTATTCTATGGGAACAGCCAAAGAACCCTTTTGGAACCCTTTTCCCCCAAGAGTGTAAGTGCTGTACACTACTTTTGACCAGAGCCCTAAAGGGTGCCATTTTTTACGTAACCCAGCTCTATCAGATCTTATGTGGGGTATGAAATACACCATGATAAAATATTAAGACTAATAAATGGCAATCAATACACAGTAAAAACAAATAACTACAGTATATCACCAAAACTGGAAATGACTTTATTTGATTAAATTTCAGATTCTTATCCATAATATTTGCCTTCACAACCAGGAAGCAAGCTTAGTGATTCATAACAAAACCAGGTATGTAATCGTGTCATTCACCACAGTGGACTTTATGACACGTATTTCTGACTGTCTGTTTGTTTCCTACCTACCACCTGTCTCTGTACTTGTATTGGGCTCTAATGGATTTGAGTCGATGGCATAGCACAGCTAGTATTAAATCATTATGTCTGACAGTCCTAGGAACCACTGCTGTGCTGATGAAGTGCTGAAATAGACCCAGATTTGATATGGAAATGGTTCGAAAAGGGGAACACTGCAGCTGCATCCGAGATATGATGCAGCATAGGGTCAATAGAGAAACTGCTACATCAATCTTGCGTTGCAAACAGAGTTGATACATCATACCGAGATAGACTTTTTTTGGATTGATGTTCATTGGAAATGGTCAATTTAATTTTGAAGGAGGAGAAGTGAAAATAATTTACACAAACTTATTTTATAACCCAAATGGCACCCTATATTTCTTATGGGCTCTGGTCAAACATAGTGCACTATATAGAGATGTGGATGCCATTTGGTACTCAGACTTAGAGTATGCAGTAAGTCGCATTTTGTACAGTGTTTTGTTCTCCACGATCCAGAAGCTAAAGCATTGAAAGGCACATGAATATAAATGGTATTGTCTGTCGGCTGTAAACATGTGCAATTGTGTTTATTTCTTGCTGCTGTTTGAACGCAAATGAATACTGACAGACTGTCATCAGCAATTAAAGTACAGATCTTTGAGAAACTGCAGGAGGACCCTGCACGCCCAGAGAAAAAGAGGGAGATATCAAACCAGTGATGAATCCAAGTTGACACGAAAAAAAACTGTCCCAGTATAAAAATTGATAGGCCTTCAAAAATGTGTTTCTGACATCTGAGACGAGGTTTAGTGTTTCGTTTGTTTGCTCAGTACACACATTTATTCTAGGGGAAGAGAGTGCATCACCTGTTGAGTGAGAGTTATTTAAAAAAAAATCTAAATGGGATTGTACTGAAGCAGAGACAACATTCCATTCATTGCTAACTTGTCTTTCAAGATAAGACGTACCGATTTTTCTTGTGTTGTTGAAAATAATGCATGTTAGGCTGCTTTGAGGCGGGCTGCAAATAATGAATGTAATCTCCTCCTATTCAATCAGATCACTGTCTGCCTGGCACCCAGCCACTGCAAAACTGCAGAAAAAAAGCTCTAAATCAATCATCCAAATGAGCAAAGTATATGAAATCCATGTGCGGTATGATTACTGTCAACAGAGTAGTATGGAATATGAATATGTACGAGTCACTGTACTGCATAAAAGGACCACCCTATTTTACCTCCAATTACTTTATTTATCTGTATTCATGTTCACCTGACATTTATTATGAAACATTTGATTTAAAAAAAAACATGTCGCCTCAAATACCCCTTACCCAATCAAAGGGGTTGTGCCGCAGCTTAAATCTCAAGACAGTGGAAAACAACTCAGCGACAGCCTGCTAATTATAGTCTTATTTCAAGTCTGACTAGGCAGACCTGCAATATTGGAGCCTTCGGAGAAATAGCACAAAAGGATGTCTCCATGTGTGAAGTCAGTGGGACTGTTCCAGCCTAAATGAGAGCCGGCGGCGAGCTGGCGTCCGACCAACTGTTTCCTGGAGATAAGAGAGAACGGAGCAGTTGATATGGGACTAATTTAATAAGTCCAGGAGATAGCATGTTAACTGTCACTATCTAATTAACAATCGGGGATCACAAGACTCAGGCATTTTCTAAAGTTCCCGAGTGGATGAGAGAGTGAATTTCGAAATCCCAACATCAATAGTAATTTTTTTTTGCAGGCTGACAAAGATTTCCAATGGCGGTTTACTCTGCAGCTTTACTGATGAAGCTTGAATTTGTTGTGTAGTCGCAGTCGTGCTTTAATCCCTCTACTATGTCTATGAGAGAGAAATTACTGTATAGTTTGCTCTATGCATTAAAGGGGCAATCTGGGATTTCCTGTATATAAATGGCTATATATCATTAATATAAAAGTAGGTACCAATCCCAGGTGGCCCATGTAACCTAGGAGAAAGTAATGGGGGAATAAACAGAAAAACAGTCGACACAGTACTGTAGATATGGTCTTTATAAGAGGCGTCAATCCCTGCGGTCACTCACAGCCAGCCTTTTCAGTATATCTCCAATATAACATAATGCCCTGTGCAATTTATTGTCTGTGGTATTTCATCCAGGTACTGAAGCCTGCATAATCAGATTTCCAACTATGAAAAATGCCTCTTTACTCAAGTTTGTCATCCGGGGATATGGTGTTATCACGAAATAATGACCTTTTTATTTAATCTTGAAGAATTACCTGGCAGGTTAGGAGTACATTCTAAAAAAAGAAGCCTAACAGAGTCTTGTCAATGCCTTGTGGGAAATGGATTCATCATGGATTGAATGATTCTGCAGGCGAGCAACTGAAGCTGGGCTTTAATGAACTTTCAAAGGCGTATGCTTGTTAAAGTGGATGGGGAATTTAAATGGAGGCTCTTCACCTGGTCTTCACCAAGAGGTTATTATTTTTTACTTGTAGAGGAAGCGATCCCATCAGGTTTTCATCCTTTTGGGCCATGAGAGTCAAACTCCCCACACTCATTAAAGTTTGCAAGTGAAGTTATGAGTGAATATCATAATGCGATATCAGTCAGCAACTAGGTAGCCTACCCTGAAGCACACCAGGTCTACTTTACAGAATGGGTCTCTCATAAGGATAGAAATCAGAGCACAGGAGGCTGGTGAGGGGAGGACAGCCCATAATAATGGCTGAAACGGAGCGAATGAAATGTCATCAAACATATCGAAACCATGTGTTTGATACAATTCCACTCATTCAGCTCCAGCCATTACCATGAGCCCGTCCTTCCCAATTAAGATGCCACCAACTTCCTGTGAATCAGAGGATAAATTCCCCTCAAATAACCTCTAAATTCAAAGTAAAAAATATAAGAAAATAAAACACAAGATTAACTTCCTTATCACATTCACAAGTCAACGCTTATTAACCCTGTGCATCTAGCCCCAAATGAACATCCGTACGGTAGTAACAATGAAAATACTTGTCAATCTTGATTCATAATTGCAATCTCATGGTGCAAATCACTCATGAGCACTTCACTTTTTGAACAGCCAATAAACTAAGAGAATAAATATTGTTTCCTGTTTTGAATACTGTGGTTATGGCTCCTTGCCTGTGAGCTGGATCATTTCAGATGTTAGTATGACAGATTTAGCTAATGGTTTCGCTTGTGTAACAGATGGTCAAAGGCCACGCTCATTGCGCACTGTGGTGAGTGTTCTCTCAGCTGCATTTAGGACCCAGTAATTGGCAATGAACCTGCTGATCCAGCCCCAATTTACAGTGGGTCTGTGTCCAAAATGGCACCCTATTCCCTTTATAGTGCACAACCTTTGACGAGAGCCCTAAAGAGAAAAGGGTGCCATTTGGGATGCATCCTGGGTTCTTCTTCAAGGCACACTCCATCTGGGAGAAGAGTCCCATTCAGCACCTGATCTCAACCTCTCCCAAAATAAGGATATTTTCCAGGAATGGTTTACACATCTAAACGTGCATCTTAGAATCGTTTTTATTCTCATTATTTGAGAACTTTCTATAAAGCATTATACATTCTGTATGTACTTCCTAGAAAGGGATATAAAGGGTTCATTCATGTCAGTGTAGTGGCTGGCAGGGTCCATTTGTCTAAATGGCGGTGTTGTTGTGAGCCATCTGCTCCATATACCAGCGTATACAGATTGATATTGTTTGATTGACAATCAAGTCATTGCACAGGAACAAATGGACAATTTGATACTTAATTGACTGTTCATTCATGTGCTGAACACAATGTTCTGGGAGCAGTAGGGGTAGGGACTGCATAAACATGGGACACATTTGGCAGGGGAAGTCAATATGGTTATTGATTTAGTCTGTTTGGGCTTTCCTATGGATGGAGAAGATTGCCCATATTATAAAGTTATTGCCGACTGTTTCATCAAAGCAGTACATATTTCAAACGGACTAATAACACTGAATTGAAAACATTGACACTTTTTAAATCAAAACTGATGAGTAGATATCACCACATAATCCATTCCCACAACATTCTGTCAAGATGCACTGATTATTCTCACTGTAGAGAAATAACCCACGTGCTGCATATTAATATTGGTAGACAGACTGCACTCTCTCTTGGTATTCCATCATAATGTGCGCTAAGGGACCGATTCAGACTTAGGACATGTATACCTGTTATTAAGCGTTTTGATTTAAGCACTTATCAGTGGTTGGTATCCAGACTTACCTTGTGCTTGTGTGTAACGGGCTTTCAAGGTGTGGCTCTCTTGGCAGTGAATACATTTAATTCAACCGCTGATTTGTCTCCAAATTCCATCTCCGCAAATTACGAGGCCACACAATTACAATTCTGAATAACGGCACAGCTATTTTAGCCGACTTCACTGTGGAAATGAGGCTGAAATACCTGTCATGTTGATATTATTTTCAGATTGTTTCCATATGACTGGTTTCACATTCATCTCCAGCAATCATAAGGAAAAATGATCCTAAAGCAATCGCTATGCTTTCTCAGTATTTGTATTTATCATCCACTTCTCCAAAACTGATTAGACCTAATCATTTACCTTTAATAGCTCATATTAAAAATGAAAGTGCATGGATAGTGGCAAAATTTTTATATGAGAAAATCACAAGAGGTGTTTTCTACTTGCTACAGACATGCCCAGCGCTTTGTGGTTTCCTCGCGTGTAAAGGTGGCAGTATTATTAGGGAATTAAGCCAAGGTCATAATACACTATCTGTAGACACACCTCTGTAGACACACCTCTGTAGACACACCTCTGCCACGCCTCCATTTCTGAGATCTCCACACAAACGTATAGCTGGCTGGCCCATGCGTTTCCCCATGCTTAAGCTCAAAGTCAGAATATGTGTAGAGAGAAAAGTGCATAAAAAGGGATACGTTCTCGGGTCTGAATCCCCCCCCCCAATGTATAAAGTTCAAAAGGTCGTAGACTAAAACATGGTTGTGTGCCGACAGAATGAGTAAGAGTATGCACATGCCCAGTAATCCCCAGAGAACATTATGAGGAGACGGGATACATTTTGAGGTGTGGCATGTGTGAAATTATCTAGGCAAAATATTTTCATGCCATTTGTTTTGCAATACAAGAGAGCTTTACCCCATTATAAGCAATTATGGTGGAATCCATAATGAGCCATTAAATGGTCTGGGTTTGCTAAAGCACAACATTGTCATCAGAGTTTGAAATGTTTTGATTGCTCAAAAGCTATTATGATTGTTGATCAAAGCCAAAAACGTGACAATCAATTCTCCAAAGTCGTTTGTCCCACCCATAGGTGAAACATACCAATATTTTTATTTCGGAAAGCTATTTCAGGTATCAGGACTGTGTTTTGAAAATAAAATGTAAAAAACGGGGAGGTTCAATGACTCCTCTTATCTGAAACAGCCCAGGCACATGACGCGCAAGACTATTTTAGAGCTATAATTGTATTCATACCTTCAGAAACCTCTTCTGAGCAGTCTACAGGTAAACGGCGGTCACAATAGAATGAAAGCATACCCGAACACCTTCAGCCCAGCTTGAACAAACGGGACAGTCAAAAAGATAAGTATAAATCCCTCAGGATCATTTGCAAATTACAGTCATTTCCCTGGCTTTCTTTCGACGCAAAATCTTACACTTGTGTGTATGGCCAAAGAGCTCTATTTTCATGCAGTCTGACCATAGCATCAATTCCAATCCAAGTGCCAATGCCGTTTAACAAACTCCAGGCGTTTACATTTGCTGGATGAAATGGAAATAGAGCTCTTTAGCCACGCACACCAGTGGTGGGGTTTGTATCGAAAGAAATGTGCATATGTAGAAAAGAACCCCATACCTACTGTAAAATATGGTGGTGGATCTTTGATGTTATGGGGTATTTTGCTTCCACTGGTCCTGGGGCCCTTGTTAAGATCAACATTTTAACCAAAAACCTGGTTGCTGCAACTTGGCCGCAAGTGGATCTTCCTGCAAGACACACAAGCACACATCAAAATCCACAATTAAAGGGTTAATTGACTACAAAATCAACATTTTGCATTGGTCATCTCAGTCTCTGGACTTTAACCCCATTGAAAACCTGTGGTTTTAATTGAAGAGGGCAGTCCATTAGCGCAGACGAAGGATATCCTAGGTTTTTGTTTCTACATTTGCATTGCTGGTTGTTTGGGATTTTAGGCTGGGTTTCAGTATAAGCACTTTGTGACATCGGCTGAAGTCAAAAGGGCTTTATATAAATACATTGGATTAATTGATCAAGGATCTAGAAAATATTCTGTATGGAAGAATGGTCTAAGGTCACTCCCAGTGTGTTCTTCAATCTCAGTGTGTTCTTCAATCTCAGAAAACATTTATGAAAAAGGCTCAATGCTATTTTCCTAGCAAGGTGTGGCATTATAAAAGGTATTGGAAAAGTGGTCAAAATTATTGCCGTCAAAATAATTTTTTGAAAAAAATATTACTTGTTAAACTAAGTCTCTTTCTCTGAGCAATTGTATTAGTATAAAAAATAATATAATTTCCCAATTTTTGGGGGGATACTGAGCTATATTGTATTTGTATTATTTATTCTACACAGTCTTTTTGTTGTTGTCTCTATATAAAGGTTGGCAATCATTTTGGACCTGATTGTCTCTCTTCACCCCATCGTGTACATTCATCAACAAAGAAATACAATTACTAGAGAATCACAATTCATGTGAGTAATATGATCGCTATGACCATAGTTTAGAAGCAGTGGGTCGTGTTTTCCAGGTTATCCTTTCTTGCTACCCATTCATGGTGCTGTACCCGGGGTTGTGTCGGCATGTCCCTTTGAGCATCCCCATCTAATCTACACCAGTGCCCTCCTGTCCACTGTCTGATCCTAGCCTGTCTCTTTTCCATGTAATCTGCCCTGTACAACAACCACGGCCATGGTACTTTATTACACACAAGCTGGTGAATCTTGAACAGAATTCACCGGGTGGCCCAAAAACACAACAAAGCAAGCTTGAAATATCAAGAGAAATAAAAATGGTTCCTTGCGGTTGGCATACATGGTTATTTAAATTGCATAATTAAATAAATACATATGACAAGTTCTTCATTGATTGAACGTCTAAACTAGTGGTATTCAAAGTCCCGGGCACGATGGGGGAACTGCAGTGGGGTCGCCAAAATAAATACAAAATACATATAAAAGAAGTACATATTACTGTAGGGGACCAAAAACAATTTTTTGGAGAAAGATCATTTGAAGAAAAAAAAAAAAACTGAGTAAATTGATTTATTGGTTTCTTTTCATTTTGATAAGAAAGGAAAATGTAATGAATTGAAGGTTGCGTCATTAGATTTTGGTTGGGGTGGGGTCGAACGGGGTCCCCAGAAATTCTGGCGGGAAAAAAAAGGGGTCCCCTCTGAAAGACCCCACTGGTCTAAATCAACTTCATCTCTCTCACCATTGAAGAGCACACAACAGCCCTATGGTGTCTGACAGACCTGTAGAAAGCAACCATTTTGTAGTTATCCCTGGAGGCATGAATCTGAGTTGTTGCCCTGGTTTCAGAGAGTCCCTCAGACTTGACAGCATGTGACACATCTCAATTTAATTGACTGATAAACTGCCCAAAGAAGCTGTCAGTCACGTTGACTGTGACAGTGGCTACGACACATCCATTCTCCTCACACATACTGCTCCTCTTTTGGAAGAGCACAAGGAATATGTACCAACAGGGATAATCCTGTCGGTCACGTACACGAAATGAGATGGCAATCGTGCCCTGATGACAATACTGTACAATCAGGTTTAACTGAATACAGCTGCAGAGGAGGGAGGGGTGTTTACGCTCAAGTGTAAGACATCACTATAATATTCAGATGACATGGACAATGTGACAGTAATTCCTTTTGACAGAGACTGTCAGCAATGTGTACGTATCTGCCAACAGAAGAAAATCCAGTATGGGTCTTATTTCAGAAGCAAAAGAAAGATGTGGTTTGCAACAAGGATTTGTTTCACTTTGCAACATGCATTTCAGGGGGATGTCTTTGGTACAATCTTTTTTGATCTTTAAGACCTACATTTACATGGAAAGGCTTGTGTAATTTTTTTTTACCAATGCGAGAGTTAAGTCTAGATGAATCAGTTGTGTATGTGTCAGGTTGTGTGGGGGGGGGGGACTTTCGTGATTGATATTCATGAAATCAGCCATACTTTCAGAAGAGACTCAAAAGAGGTGGTTACTCTTCAGTAAATCCGATTCTTTGCGTGAGCTCGGAATTGCAAGCTGTAAAAAAAGAATGAAACTAAATAACTTCCCTGGATATGTGTCAAAGTTTTCCCATGCACATACAATGCTCTTTGAAAGACTTAACACCATTGTAGGTAAAAACCCAACATGTCATTTCGCAGAGTAAATCTCAAGTCTTTTCTCTCAGATGAATGGTATAGTGGTTTCTACACTATGTAGAAAATGTATAGCATGCATTCAAGCAAATAGGCAGACGTTCACGTTATCAACATAGAGGCCATGCTTTTGGTGGGTCGATGGAGCCGTATCTTGCACAGGTCAATATCTCCCCACAGGTCAAATACGCTTTTAGACGGACACGCCCATTTTAAAGCAGCATCTCCATGGCAGCAGAGGGACTATTATTAGGTTATTCCTCCCACTGTAGAGTGAACCAGAAATGTATAAGCCCTGCCCTTAAGTTATACTTTTTCAAACTGGGAGCAAGTGTTGGAATGGTTTAAGGATTTCCCATGTTTTGAGGTCCTACTTAGTCCTGTGGGGAGAATCAACAGTAAAAAAAAAAGCATTCGGTGTCATTGACAAGACCTATGAACAAAGTCACACCAACTTGGACATCACCATCAAAGATAAACCAGCTCGTATATTAGAATGCTGTGGAAGTTCTCGAATGGCAAATGTGACATTGGAATCCATTAAGTTAATTAAGCTAGTTGTTATATATATATATATAATGAATGAATGAAATGAAGAATATAAATGAATAAAAGCAAAAGAGAATAAATGAATGAAAGAAAAAGAGAATAAATGAAAGAGAGAGAGAGAGAGAGAGAGAGAGAGAGAGAGAGAGGTGCCTGCGAGGCAGGTCAGAGAGGGCATGGGAAACTCAAAGCTGATTGATTCAAAAAGGCTGAGGGCAGCCATTGACCAGCTGACTGTATTGTGAATCAATCCCATATTCAGCAGTGAGGTGCACATGAACTGTGCTGGAATTCATTCATGAATAAGGGAGTCTTTTATGAATACATTGTGCATGGCTTTGTACGTAATTGGACATGGCAAAGTAGCTTTGTTTCATATAGAAAACAAATCTATTACCAGTTTATTACTGAAGAAGAAATACGTTCCAAAAAGTGATGTTAACCGATGACAAACTGTACCCTGGGTATGACAAGAAATGGAATGAAATACAAAACCACTCCAAAAGCTTGCATCAGATTGATGTGCTCCAATGAGGCATCCTGTGGCAACAATGCACTCACACTCTAAAAGTCCCTATGGGCTTGTGACAACTAAAGGTAACTGAATGCTGGAAACCAAGCAATGGTACACGGTTCTCTTCCCAAATGTGCCCTTTATTTCAGAATGAATAAGTACAAAGTCTCCCATATCCTGTATACTGTCTACCAGTGTTGTCATGCCCGTTTAATCATTAATTTAAATTCAGAAATATATATATTTTTTAAACTGGACAAATCTGAGGGGGAACGTGCCTTTGTGATGTCACTGCACACAGCGTTTGATTTGATTTTAGCTGCCAGTGATGGACAGGGGGTATGTTTTTCAATTAATTTGATCAGCCTATGTAGCCTATTGATTCCTTCTTGATGAATAAATAAAACAAACATATTTTTGTTGTTTCTCTGTAATACTAGCCCTCTAGCAATTGTATGAAGTTGGCTTTCGCTAGCAAGCCAGATAGGTTCCCAATCTCATAACTAGCTACCAAGCCATTTCAGTCTATCAATCAAGATAGTGTAGTTTGTCTAACTATCTTAGCTGGCATGCCTGCTGGCAAGGTTGCTAGACTTTAGAAAAGCAAGCAATTACTAAATGTACTGAATAAGACTCACATTTCTTTCAATATTTTACCTAGATTTTAGCAGAGATGCAGAGAAGCATATTTACTTTCTTTAAAAACAGAACCACAAGTAAGGAGGATACAGACAGCTCAAGAGGCGTGGTTAGATATTCAGAAAAATACTTACATTCAATCTGGCACCTTATGATAATATCAATATATTCGTGCTTTAATTATGCATTGATTAGGATGCTCTAGATTGCATTTCAGGTGTTAGAAAAATGCTAAATTCTCCAATCAGCTTCATTGTCACGTTCTTCGTGCCTCCTCTAAAAAAGAATGATTGCATGGTGACTCTGGACCACTACTCTGCTCTGAGCTTGATAAGCTAATGGGTATCAAGTGTTGCAGAGTCACTTGTCATTGAACAGATCAGTCTATTGTCATCTACCTCACTTGGTTTCAGAACAATTGGTTTCAGAACAATCCTGTTGCATGCTTTAGTTACACACCATTAGCATCCAAGAACATAAACACCATTTTCATTAAGTCCTAGTCACATACATCAGCCTTTTTATTGACATCCTTTTGGAATGTTTGTGCAGGGTATGTCGGGGATGTTTCTTTACTTGAAAATCCATGGATTTCCTTTCAAGACACTTGGTACCCACCAAATGAAAAAATATTTCTTTGTTCTCAGAAATCCATGCTTTTATCGGGTCATTTAACTAATTTTCTGTCTGAACAACAAATTGCACATGGGTGAGCTGCTTGACCTTGTTTTGTGTGAAAAACTCTCCCGTGTATTGCCGACATTTCAGGATACAGGATAAACACAGATGCAATTTTTCAGTTGCATCTGAAAAATATGGTCAGTTTGTTATATACATGTACCATATATTGATAAACGTGAGCTGCTAAATGACCATATTATGCTATTTTAAATAGTTAGTGGCGACAATCCATTACAAAGGAGGTTTGATTACGTTAATCTGCATGTGCATAATGCCATTGCTCAAGAGACATTTTATAATGTAATTCCTATGTCAATATGACATAGATGGTTCACTGTACTTTCCACACTATTCCATACAGAAAAAATGTAAGAGAGTTGGGACCAACAACATATAAAGAGATAGATAGCCTTGTATTAGACAATTTCCCACTCCCTTTGAAACCAACTCTGCCCTGACACTAGGATTATAGGTGTAGGATGGAAGCCAATTATAGGAATATTGCTCCATGTTCTTCAAATCATCACGTCTTGCTGCAGGTAATTCTGATGGGTCTGAACCACTGAGGTATATCTAAACTGGAGAAAGCGTCCAAGATGGCCGGCCATTGTTTTCAACATAATCCACTCACGTTCGCATACGCCGCTTCATGGTAGCTGCCATCTGCTTTACAAAGCCGATAACGCCTACGCGCTAGCACTCAGTGCGCACTGGAGCAAGCGCGAGCAGCGACAACGTCATCACATGATGATGTTGTCCTCTCAGAAAGTTAATTTTTTGCACAAAGGTGATAACTAGGCCTTCCGAGGGGCGCAGCGGTTTAAGGCACTGCATCACAGTTCTAGAGGCGTCACTACAGACCTCAAATCAAATCAAATTTTATTTGTCACATACACATGGTTAGCAGATGTTAATGCGAGTGTAGCGAAATGCTTGTGCTTCTAGTTCCGACAATGCAGTAATAACGAACAAGTAATCTAACTAACAATTCCAAAAAAACTACTGTCTTATACACAGTGTAAGGGGATAAAGAATATGTACATAAGGATATATGAATGAGTGATGGTACAGAGCAGCATAGGCAAGATACAGTAGATGATATCGAGTACAGTATATACATATGAGATGAGTATGTAAACCAAGTGGCGTAGTTAAAGTGGCTAGTGATACATGTATTACATAAGGATGCAGTCGATGATATAGAGTACAGTATCTACGTATGCATATGAGATGAATAATGTAGGGTAAGTAACATTATATAAGGTAGCATTGTTTAAAGTGGCTAGTGATATATTTACATCATTTCCCATCAATTCCCATGATTAAAGTGGCTGGAGTAGAGTCAGTGTCGTTGACAGTGTGTTGGCAGTAGCCACTCAATGTTAGTGGTGGCTGTTTAACAGTCTGATGGCCTTGAGATAGAAGCTGTTTTTCAGTCTCTCGGTCCCAGCTTTGATGCACCTGTACTGACCTCGCCTTCTGGATGACAGCGGGGTGAACAGGCAGTGGCTCGGTGGTTGATGTCCTTGATGATCTTTATGGCCTTCCTGTAGCATCGGGTGGTGTAGGTGTCCTGGAGGGCAGGTAGTTTGCCCCCGGTGATGCGTTGTGCAGACCTCACTACCCTCTGGAGAGCCTTACGGTTGAGGGCGGTGCAGTTGCCATACCAGGCGGTGATACAGCCCGCCAGGATGCTCTCGATTGTGCATCTGTAGAAGTTTGTGAGTGCTTTTGGTGACAAGCCGAATTTCTTCAGCCTCCTGAGGTTGAAGAGGCGCTGCTGCGCCTTCCTCACGATGCTGTCTGTGTGAGTGGACCAATTCAGTTTGTCTGTGATGTGTATGCCGAGGAACTTAAAACTTGCTACCCTCTCCACTACTGTTCCATCGATGTGGATGGGGGTGTTCCCTCTGCTGTTTCCTGAAGTCCACAATCATCTCCTTAGTTTTGTTGACGTTGAGTGTGAGGTTATTTTCCTGACACCACACTCCGAGGGCCCTCACCTCCTCCCTGTAGGCCGTCTCGTCGTTATTGGTAATCAAGCCTACCACTGTTGTGTCGTCCGCAAACTTGATGATTGAGTTGGAGGCGTGCATGACCACGCAGTCGTGGGTGAACAGGGAGTACAGGAGAGGGCTCAGAACGCACCCTTGTGGGGCCCCAGTGTTGAGGATCAGCGGGGAGGAGATGTTGTTGCCTACCCTCACCACCTGGGGGCGGCCCGTCAGGAAGTCCAGTACCCAGTTGCACAGGGCGGGGTCGAGACCCAGGGTCTCGAGCTTGATGACGAGCTTGGAGGGTACTATGGTGTTGAATGCCGAGCTGTAGTCGATGAACAGCATTCTCACATAGGTATTCCTCTTGTCCAGATGGGTTAGGGCAGTGTGCAGTGTGGTTGAGATTGCATCGTCTGTGGACCTATTTGGGCGGTAAGCAAATTGGAGTGGGTCAAGGGTGTCAGGTAGGGTGGAGGTGATATGGTCCTTGACTAGTCTCTCAAAGCACTTCATGATGACGGATGCGAGTGCTACGGGGCGGTAGTCGTTTAGCTCAGTTACCTTAGCTTTCTTGGGAACAGGAACAATGGTGGCCCTCTTGAAGCATGTGGGAACAGCAGACTGGTATAGGGATTGATTGAATATGTCCGTAAACACACCGGCCAGCTGGTCTGCGCATGCTCTGAGGGCGCGGCTGGTGATGCCGTCTGGGCCTGCAGCCTTGCGAGGGTTAACACGTCTAAATGTCTTACTCACTTCGGCTGCAGTGAAGGAGAGACCGCATGTTTTCGTTGCAGGCCTTGTCAGTGGCACTGTATTGTCCTCAAAGCGGGCAAAAAGGTTATTTAGTCTGCCTGGGAGCAAGACATCCTGGTCCGTGACTGGGCTGGGTCGATCCCGGGCTGTATCACAACCGGCCATGATTGGGAGTCCCATAGGGCGGCGCACAATTGGCTCAGCGTCGTCCGGGTAAGGGGAGGGTTTGACCGGGGGGGGGCTTTACTTGGCTCATCGCGCTCTAGCGACCACTTGTGGTGGGCTGGGCACCTGCAGGCTGACCTCGGTCGTCAGGTGAACAGTGTTTCCTCCGACACTTTGGTGCGGCTGGCTTCCCGGACGGGGGGGGGGGTGTTAAGAAGCGCTGTTGTGTAGAAGCGGGTCATGTTTCGGAGGTCGCATGACTCGACCTTCGCCTCCTGATCCCGTTGGGGAATTTTAGCGATGTGACAAAATCGAAATTGGGGAGAAAATTAGGGTAAAATACAAAAAATGTAATGTTTTAAATAAAGTGATAACTAAAGTTTATGTTTAGTAATTTTACAATTTCACTTCTCTATGGGGCCGTCGATGGGAATTGTCCCTTTGGGCTCGACTTCAGCTAAACTGCAGTACCGAATGTGATCACAGTGGAAAGTGTGCTTCCAGACCGGAACCCTGGCCCCCTGGTCTGAACATCAACCACAATGTCATGCTTTATTTCCAGACATGGGTAGCAGTTATGATATCTAAAACATAATTTAATAAAAAACGTTGCTGAATAACTCTCACACTGAAAACATATCAGTGGCTATGTGCCAAATAACATAATGTGGTTGTGTATGTAAGCAGGTTACATTGGGCAGAGTCATTGAAGTCTTAATTGGTGGAAAGCACACATTCATGACACTCACCCACTTTTCTGTGCCTGTCCTCGTGTGCACTGTTGTTTTAGTTACTCACAGTGTGTTTTAGATGTGGGGTTTTCCTATGTTTTCTCTCAGTGTCCGTCTGGGGCCTTGGGGCTTGGGCATCCACCTGCCATCTTCAATTCAAGCAAATAGAAGTATCTCAAATAGTTTCAGAGAGTGTTACATAGGGATTATTGTTAATATTATTATCAAAAGAGTCTGAAAGACTTAAAGTGGCTGGCTGTCAACACAGCTACCAGTCACATGCTATTCAGGACACTGACAATTAACAGACAGGATAGAAGATTAGACAACAGTGAATGTTTCACAGGCTAGGTCTGGTGTAGCTATACATTAAAACGGCGATATGTGAATTCTTCCATAGAATCGAGAATGAAGAAAATAGCGTCAAGTGCAGGTTAGTTGAAAAATTGCTTCCAACCCTTTCTAGTAGTTACTGTGGAAGAATTCACGTATTGGCGTTTTATAGCTAGGTCTGATGTGGGACAGTGATAGGAACACTGGCGCTACCTCACTCTCCAAACAAGGTGCATAAAGTGAGAAACAAACTGAAGTGAAGAAGGAACTCTTGAGGGCAGTGGTAGTTGATAAAACGCTATTTAATTGACAAAACTAATGTGTTTAGTGGGAAAGGAGCCAGAATTTTTAAGGAAACAGTGGTGTATTCATTACGTCTTGCAACGGAAACCGTTTACCAAACGGAAACAAACTGAGCAAATGAAAAAAAAACGGGGAAGGACCTAGCAGAGTTTTCATTGCAAAACATTTTCCGTTTGGAGTAAACGGTTGTTACAAAACCTGTCGCAACAGAATCGGCGTAATGTACACACCCCAGGTGGAAGTGCATTCGAACCTGCAACCAATTAGAGCAAACAGATGATTAATTAAAACAGACCAATCGATCAGCACACAGGTCACAATCACGGCTACCATAATTCACTGTATAGAGGCACCTCCACTATATGCGCCACGTTGCTTTGCCATCAGCGTCGCGTCAATGTGACGTTCTACCTGCAACACGGAGCTTGTCTGTCTAAACATTGGATATTAGGTTATTAAATGATTGCATCGAGAGTGTGTGGCTTTCCTTTATTCTTTCATGTCCCCTATTGTACAGTACCATATTTATCAGTTATGTGTAAGTACAATAGCTGTGGTCCAGTATTTCAGAAGTACTCACTAGTACTCCTTAGTTGCTTGTGAACTAGCTAGCTAAAGTTTCTGCTAGATAGTAGCTTCATTACCATATAACCAGTGGTGTTGTTGAGGCCATATGCAACCGAAATCAACTTTATTTCTCATTATTTTAATTCACAAGATATAATGAACGCGTGCGTCAGCCATCGAGCATTGCACCATGGCGATTCCTGGACATTTCCAATGGACGTGACACAACACGAGCGCAACATGGGCAGTATAGCAGCTTTCATTGATTTCAAAGGAAGCATTTCCTCAATGGTTGACCAATGGCTATAGTGTAGCAGGGCCGTAACATGTACAGAAGGGCTCTCCAACCCTGTTCCTGGAGAGCTACCCTCCTGTAGGTTTTCAATCCAACCCCAGTTGTAACTAATCTGATTCAGCTAATCAACCAGCTAATTATTAGAATCAGGGTTGGAGCGAAAACCTACAGGAACGTAGCTCTCCAGGAACAGTATCACAATGTTGCGTCTCTGGGTTGTGAAACTGTGCATATAAAGTACACTGCTCAAAAAAATAAAGGGAACACTTAAACAACACAATGTAACTCCAAGTCAATCACACTTCTGTGAAATCAAACTGTCCACTTAGGAAGCAACACTGATTGACAATAAATTTCACATGCTGTTGTGCAAATGGAATAGACAACAGGTGGAAATTATAGGCAATTAGCAAGACACCCCCAATAAAGGAGTGGTTCTGCAGTTTGTGACAACAGACCACTTCTCAGTTCCTATGCTTCCTGGCTGATGTTTTGGTCAATTTTGAATGCTGGCGGTGCTTTCACTCTAGTGGTAGCATGAGACGGAGTCTACAACCCACACAAGTGGCTCAGGTAGTGCAGCTCATCCAGGATGGCACATCAATGCGAGCTGTGGCAAGAAGGTTTGCTGTGTCTGTCAGCGTAGTGTCCAGAGCATGGAGGCGCTACCAGGAGACAGGCCAGTACATCAGGAGACGTGGAGGAGGCCGTAGGAGGGCAACAACCCAGCAGCAGGACCGCTACCTCCGCCTTTGTGCAAGGAGGAGCACTGCCAGAGGCCTGCAAAATGACCTCCAGCAGGCCACAAATGTGCATGTGTCTGCTCAAACGGTCAGAAACAGACTCCATGAGGGTGGTATGAGGGCCCGACGTCCACAGGTGGGGGTTGTGCTTACAGCCCAACACTGTGCAGGACGTTTGGCATTTGCCAGAGAACACCAAGATTGGCAAATTCGCAGACGCAGGTTCACACTGAGCACATGTGACAGACGTGACAGTCTGGAGACACCGTGGAGAACGTTCTGCTACCTGCAACATCCTCCAGCATGACCGGTTTGGCGGTGGGTCAGTCATGGTGTGGGGTGGCATTTCTTTGGGGGGCCGCACAGGCCTCCATGTGCTCGCCAGAGGTAGCCTGACTGCCATTAGGTACCGAGATGAGCTCCTCAGTCCCCTTGTGAGACCATATGCTGGTGCGGTTGGCCCCGGGTTCCTCCTAATGCAAGACAATGCTAGACCTCATGTGGCTGGAGTGTGTCAGCAGTTCCTGCAAGAGGAAGGCATTGATGCTATGGACTGGCCCGCCCGTTCCCCAGACCTGAATCCAATTGAGCACATCTGGGACATCATGTCTCGCTCCATCCACCAACGCCACGTTGCACCACAGACTGTCCAGGAGTTGGCGGATGCTTTAGTTCAGGTCTGGGAGATCCCTCAGGAGACCATCCACCACCTCATCAGGAGCATGCCCAGGCGTTGTAGGAAGGTCATACAGGCACATGGAGGCCACACACACTACTGAGCCTCATTTTGACTTGTTTTAAGGACATTACATCAAAGTTGGATCAGCCTGTAGTGTGGTTTTCCACTTTAATTTTGAGCGTGACTCCAAATCCAGACCTCCATGGGTTGATAAATTTGATTTCCATTGATCATTTTTGTGTGATTTTGTTGTCAGCACATTCAACTATGTAAAGAAAAAAGTATTTAATAAGAATATTTAATTCATTCAGATCTAGGATGTGTTATTTTAGTGTTCCCTTTATTTTTTTTGAGCAGTGTATAACGTCTATGGAGAAAATGTAAGTCAAAGGATGTTGAATAACATTGTGCATTCTTTTGGGGAAACGTGTCATTCAGTACAAACTGTCACGCAATGTAGCAAACGTTGAACAAAGATAGCACCAATGGAGAAGGCCGACATTTTACAATTTCCAACCCAACGTTGCTATTTAGTGACTTTTTTTGTGTTTATTTTTTACCTTTGTTGTGCAGAAAGTTTATTCTATTATTACATATGACCAACTACTGGACATCAGATCAATAGTTACTAACCTCGATTTCGACTTCAAAACCGACTTCAACTGACTCAGCTGTTCCCTATTTCACACCGGACGCTTTAACTTTGTTTCATGGGCTACCAAAACACTGCAGGCGTAGATGCGGTAGACAGGCTGGCATCCTTGTGAGACTCAGACATGATAAAATTGACAGGCACTCCCCTCCATTTTATTAGCAAATGTCCAGTCACTTGAGAATACGATGGATGATCTTCATTCAAGAGTCTCCAATCAGAGAGACTTAAAAAACTGCAATATTATATGCCTTGCAGAAACCTGGCTAGCTCAATCTATGAACATAGAAATCAATGGTTTCTCCATGCAGTGGCACAATTGGACAAAGGCAGCCTTGGGCAAGTCCAAAGGGGAGGGGTAAGCATTTTCATAAACAACAACTGGTGCACTGCTTCCAGTGTGAAGGAAATCTTAAAACCGTTCTATCTCACTTCTACCAACACATTTCCTGCACCACTAGGTGTGCTAAAACTCTAGAGCCCTTTTATTCTATCCACAGAAACTTTTATTCTATCCACAAGACCCTCCCTCGCGCTCCCTTCGGCAAATCAGACCATGACTATTTTCCTGCTTCCTGTTTACAAACAAAATTTCAAACGCTCAATACAGAAGTGTTCAGAAGAAGCAGACACGAGGCTACAAGACTGTTTTGCTAGTACAGACTGGGATTCCGATAGCATTGAGGAGTTTACCACATCAGTCACGGGCTTCATCAATAAGTGCATAAACAACGTCATCCCTACAATGACCATAGGAACGTATCCAAACCAAAAACCGTGGAATACAGACAATATCCATGCTGGGCTAAAGGCTAGAGCTACCGCCTACAAAGAAAGGGACACAGACATGGACGCATACAACAAAGCCCGCTATGACCTCCAACGAGACATCAAACATGCAAAAGGACAATATAGGTGGAAGATGGAATCCTATTACACCGGCTCTGACACTCGCCGTATATGACAGGGTTTGCAGACGATAACGGATTACAAAGGGAAACCCAGCGATGAGCCGCCCAGTGACGCAGAACTCACAAATGAGCTGTATGCCTTCTATGGTCACTTCGAGGAAAACAACTCAGAGTCCTGCATGAAAGCCCCTGTTGTTCTGGATGACTGTGTGCTCTCGCTCTGCGTGGCCGATGTGAGCAAAACTTTTAAACAGTGTAGCAGAGTGGCCTAACCTTATGATAATGTCTAATTCATTGGGTAATTAATTATGGACTATAAAATATGGATGTATCTATATTCTACAGTGGTACCACATGTCATTTAAGTTGATTGGGAACTTTGTTAGCAAGTAAGGATAAACGGTACGTGTCACAATTATAATCTGAAGGTTCTGTAGAGTTCTTTCAATGACAAGTCGGATTCAAAATCTCAGAGACGGTGATATTATTTTATAACACAAAGAAGATTTATTATAAAACAAGTTAATACTACAGTACAGGATAAATGAATCAGTGACAGATTATGGGAAAATTATGAGCAATGAAGTACTTAGGAGAGGATGGTTTCTTTTAACTCACAAGAATAGGACAAGCAACAATGATTCTAAACAAGAAAGCGAGGAATTTAAGAGAGAGATAGCCTAAGCAGTATTGAGGTACACACAGTTGTACACGCTCACACCAATAGGGATTAAACGATTGAGAAAAGGCTGCATTGAATGTTTTTACGTGGAATTCCGTAGTAGCTCAATCTCTGGTTGGATTCCCAAATGTTCTTTCGAGTGCGAAAAATGGAGAAGGTTCCTGTTCAAACAGTTCCAGGGTGGTGTCTTCGTCCACCTGAGATCAAAGCGAGAAGCAGAAGACAATCGTTCAAAATTCCAATATTGGCATTTGGCCTGCACTCATTGAGATCGGGGTGGATCAATAAGTAAGGGTGCTTTCCAGTTACCAAGTACGCTGATGTCTGAGCAGCAGAAGGATTTCGGTCAGCCGTGGCTATTGTTTTTGCACCACACTTTTATACACTGCATAAAAATATAAACGCAACATGCAACAATTTCAAAGAGTTACAGTTCATATAAGGAAATCTGTCAATTGAAATAAATACATTTGGCCCTAATCTATGGATTTCACATGACTGGGAATGCAGATATGCATCTATTGGTCACGGATACCTTAAAAAAAAGGTAGGGCCGTCAGTATATGGTGTGACCACTTTTTGCCTCATGCAGCACGACACATCTCCTTTGCATAGAGTTGATCAGGCTGTTAATTGTGGCCTGTGGAATGTTGTCCCACTCCTCTTCAATGGCTTGGCAAAGTTGGTGGATATTGGCGGGAATTGGAACACTGTCATACACGTCGATCCCGAGCATCCCAAACATGCTCAATGGTTGACATGTTTGGTGAGTATGCAGGCCATGGAAGAACTGGGACATTTTCAGATTCCAGGTATTGTATACAGATCCTTGCGACATAGGGTTGTGCATTATCATGCTGAAACATGAGGTGATGGAAGCGTATGAATGGCACGAGAATGAGCCTCAGGATCTCGTCATGGCATCTCTGTGCATTCAAATTGCCATCAATAAAATGCAATTGTGATCGTTGTTCATAGCTTACAGCTGCCCATACCATAACCCCACCGCCACCATGGGGCTCTCTGTTCACAACGTTGACATCAGCAAACCTCCCACACGACGACATACACGCTGTCTGCTATCTGCCCGGTACATTTGAACCTGGGATTCATCCACGAAGAGCACACTTCTCCAGTGTGCCAGTGACAATCAAAGGTGAGCATTTGTCGATTGAAGTCGGTTACGACACCAAACTACAGTCAGGTCAAGACCCTGGTGAGGACGACGAACCCACAGATAAGCTTTCCTGAGACGTTTCTGACAGTTTGTGCAAAAATATCCGGTTGTGGAAACCCACAGTTTCATCAGCTGTCCGTGTGGCTGGTCTCAGATGATCCCCCAGGTGAAGAAGCCGGATGTGGAGGTCCTGGGATGGCATGGTTACATAGGGTCTACGGTTGTGAGGCCGTTGGGACATTCTGGCAAATTCTCTAAAATGACGTTGTTGGAGGCTTATGCGACTATCATTGATTGCCTTGCTCCTCTTGCTGTGCTCCTTCGACTCCGCTATCAGATGTGGGAGCTCCAGGCAACACCAGCCAGTCAGATAACAAAAAACGACAAGGCAGAGATGCATCCAACAAGCGCGAACGCAGTCCAGCCACTGGCGAACAAAATGTAAACATTCCACTCTGAGTTTTCCCCAGTTTCTTATGTAGGCTGGTGACCTGCATGATCAAGTAAGCAACCTCAAGCCTATAATCCTCGGGTAGCAAACAATTGGTGCATTGGAACTCTGAGTGATCCGGTTTGTCCCAAAAGAAAGCGTAGTTGATACAGCTCCTCCAGCGCTGGAACCATTCATTTATTTCTCCAGACAAAGAGGGCTCCATTGCAAAACTCACCTGGTACCAACTTCGTTAGCTTGATGCTAGCAGCTTTGTGTGAAGGTTCATTACTTTTTTGACTCATTACATATGCTGCTGCTACTGTTTATTATCTGTCACTTAATTCCTAGTTATATGTACTGTACATGTCTCCCTCAATTACCTCGTACCCCGTGTATATAGTCAAATTATCATTACTCATTGTGTCTGTATTATTACGTGTTTGACTTTTTAAATTATTTCTCTATTTTCTTTCTCTTTGCATTGTTGGGAAAGGGGCCATAAGTAAGCATTTCCTTGTTAGTCGAAACCTCTTGTTTACGAAGCATGTGACAAATACATTTTATTTTATTTATAGATTATCATTGAATATGAATTTTTGTTCAAATATGTTCATTTTAATTAGGTTTTAGAGTCAGAAAGCAACTGAGGAAAAACAAAATTGCTACGTAGTATACCACTTGAATAAATAAGAAAAATGTGTCTAATGTCAACTCTGTGCTGAAAGATCTGATAGACGTTCTATCTTTTTGGGGGTATTGTCAAATTAATAATTTTCCATAGTTTACAAATGTTTGTATTGACTTTTATTTTTTGAGATAAGAATGTCTGTTTTGAGTATTTGCTTGTCAACTCTGTCACTGCTAATTTCGATTAAGACATTAATGAGTGAGCAAGGATGGACTTAGTCAAAATAACTATTTGTTCAGCACTTTAGAAATGTACAGCGACAGAATTCAGAACATGGGCCGTTCTTACAGTATTCTCCCTGTACACCAAGTCAGAACCATAGGATAAAAAAGGGGGATTATAAGCAGTCATTGAAAGCTCTTACAATATTCGAGATGATGACATTTCTCTAAAACAGGCTATATGCTACATGTGCACCACCAAGTCTGAACAGTAGGCTAAATTATGAGGGGGAAATTGGGGCGAGGAACATGGGCTACTAACAGCTTACTACACAACATACACTTAGTTTTACTTTCTTAGCTACAGCATACATAGCTCCCTGGCATACTCACCTTGTTATGCTGTGCTCACTTGAACAGGGAGGTGGCGCAGCGGTCCTTTGTGGGCAAATGTTGCCATCAAAGTCTGGCATTCTCTGGATTCAATGTGCTTTCAAGAAAATTGGGAACTCGGAAATAAACTAGTTTGAATCATGAAGACGTCAGTGATCTTCAAGTCGGAGCTCTAGAAAGAGGCCCGAGTTGCTGACTTGAAATTCCAAGTTCAAACCGTATTATCCAAGTCGGAGTTCCCAGTTGTCTTGAACTCAATGAAGTCTGAGATTTCCCAGTTCCAAGTTTCCAGTTGTTTTGAACACGACAGAAGTCATGCTGGATTGACAGCATTGCCAATGTTGAATGTTTATCCTGTTAAGCTTGGAAAAGAGACCCTTAAACCCATACTTGGACAAAAATACCCACTCCACTGAATAGCAGGCTAGTGATTACTTTGCAATGCTTGCAGTTAGCCACTGATTACTTCAAAACCACTCATTGTTAAATTTGCGATTTCCAACTTGTTGTGTAATGTTTATGTCCAATGGCCACTGAGCACCGATACGTTTATCTTTAATTTCTCTTCATTATTTCTCTTTATATGACCAGGATTGAAAAGGATTTGCCAGTAGATTGTCGACTTGAGTCATGATGATGATGGCTAGCTAAGATTTTGAAATTATTCCACTTTGTTACATGACAGCCTTATTCTAAAATGGATTAAATAGTTCCCCCCCTCATCAATCTACACACAATACCCCATAATGACAAAGCAAAAACAGATGTATAAAATGTATAAAATTTTCAAAAAACGAAATATCACATGTACATAAGCATTCAGACCCTTTACTCAGTACTTTGTTGAAGCACCTTTGGCAGTGAATACAGCCTCAAGTATTCTTGGGTATGACGCTACAAGCTTGGCACACGTGTATTTGGGGAGTATCTTCCATTATTCTCTGCAGATCATTTCAAGCTCTGTCAGGTTGGATGGGGAGCATTGCTGCACAGCTATTTTCAGGTTTCTCTAGAGATGTTTGATTGGGTTCAAGTCCGGGCTCTGGTTGGGCCACTCAAGGACATTCAGAGACTTGTCCCGAAGCCACTCCTACGTTGTCTTGGCTGTGTTTAGGGTCGTTGTCCTGTTGAAAGGTGAACCTTCACCCCAGTCTGAGGTCCTGAGCACTCTGGAGCAGGTTTTTAATCGAGGATCTCTCTGTACTTTGCTCCGTTCATCTTTCCCTCGATCCTGACTAGTCTCCCAGTCCCTGCCTCTGAAAAACATCCCCACAGCATGACGCTGTCACCACCATGCTTCACCATAGAGATGGTGCCAGGTTTCCTCCAGATGTGACGCTTGGCATGCAGGCCAAGAGTTTATCTTGGTTTTATCAGACCAGAGAATCTAGTTTCTCATGGTCTGAGTCCTTTAGGTGCCTTTTGGCAAACTCCAAGCGGGGTGTCGTGCGCCTTTTACTGTAGAGTGGCTTCTGTCGGGCCACTCTACCATAAAGGCCTGATTGGTGGAGTGCTGCAGAGATGGTTGTCCTTCTGGAAGGTTCTCCCATCTCCACAGAGGAACTCTGTCAGAGTGACCATTGGGTTCTTGGTTACCTCCTTGAACAAGTCCCTTCCTCCCCGATTGCTCAGTTTTGATGGGCGGCCAGGTCTAGGAAGAGTCTTGGTGGTCCCATACTTCTTCCATTTAAGAATGTTTGAGGACACTGCATTCTTGGGGACTTTCAATGCTGCAGAAATGTTTTGGTACCCTTCCCCAGATCTGTGCCTCGACACAATCCTGTCTCAGAGCTCTTACGGACAATTCCTTTGTCCTCGTGGCTTAGTTTTTGCTCTGACATGCACTGTCAACTGTGGTACCTTATATAGACAGGTGTGTGCCTTTCCAAATAATGTCCAATCAATTGAATTCACCACTGGTGGACTCCAATCAAGTTTTAGAAACCTTTCAAGTAAGATAAATGGAAACAGGATGCACCTGAGCTCAATTTCGAGTCTCATAGCAAAGGGTCTGAATACTTATGTAAATAAGGTATTTCTGTTTTTTAAATTTTTTTAAATTAGCAAAAATTTCAAAAAAACTGTTTTCGCTTTGTCATTGTAGGGAATTGTTTGTAGATTGATTAGGAATTTTAGAATAAGGCTGTAACGTAACAAAATTAGGAAAAAGTCAAGGGGTCTGATAACTTTCAGAATGCACTGTATTTAGGGCAGCAGCCTCTTAGGTGCAAGGTTGAGTAACAGGGTGGTAGCCAGCTAGTGATGGCTATTTAACAGTCTGATGACCCTGAGATGGAAGCTGTTTTTCAGTCTCATGGTCCCAGCTTTGATGCAGCTGTACTGACCTAGCCTTGTGGATGGTAGGGGGTGGAACAGGCCGTTGCTCGGGTGGTTGATGTCCTTGACCATCTAAGAAAAAAATCCATCACCTAAAACCGGTAAAGTCTTGATGCTTACATGATGTGATAGCTGAACTTTAGTTTATAAAAAATATATATTTCAGATGTGATTATTATGAAGAAAACATTCAGTCGAACAAAGATGGGATATTTCAGTCTAAAGAATCCATGAGTTCTTGAAAAATCAGTTGTCTACCCGACAGAATTACAAATTACAATCTGTGCGTAGATTGTATTGAGAAAATTTGGTTCACCTTTGCCCTTTCATTCAGAGGCAAACTAACCAATCAGATTGCACGTTATTGTGGAGTGCCAGGTCTGGACGCTCACCGTGAAGTCAACATGGTGAGTACAGTTTATTGATAATATGTCCATATTTTGAATTACTAGCTAATTTAAGTATCATACTGTATGGGGTGTTTGGCATAAACGATCAATATATGAAAGGGGATAACCAACATAGCTATTTTTAATTTGCTTAGTGTGTGTCGTCAACTGTCGCTAGCTAGTTAGCGCGTAGCTAGCTAATTCAACAGTTAACGTTACTCAGCTAGTTTGCAGCTACTTCGCTAACGTTAGCGTACTGCTGTAGGGAATCCTTTTTCAGTACCTAGCAAAAGTTAGACAAGCGTTAAAGGGGTAATGTTATTTGTGGAGGAGTTACGTGTGTGAACACATCACGTTATCCAACTAGCTAGCAATATGTTGGCGTTGACACTCCGCGAGAATAGCGGCTAACGTTAGCTAGTCAATGTATTGAATAGTTCATGCTAGCTAGGTAGCTATGTTAGCGAGCATTGGCGGTAACTGTATTATCTAGCTAGCCTGCCTGTTTATTAGCTAAATTTGGTTGCAAAAAAACTGAACAGCCCACGGGAAGTTAAGCATGTATTCATCAGTCGGATTCCGTTGCAAACCGTTTTGCAACGAAAACCGCCTAACCGTTTACTCTAGGAACCAAACGGAAGCAAGACAGGGAACAGGGATGGACATACCTGAATTTGTCTAATACAAACTCGTTTAAGTTGCAAAACGTTTTCCGTTTGGACTAGGCCTAGTACAGGACATATGTGAGCCATATTAACGTACAAGCTGTAACTGTATAAATGGGGTCTCTTGTTCATTCATGTCCAGTCTTCAGATGGTAATAATGGCCAGAGCCAAGCACCTCCTTTTGCTGGGGTCCCAACCTCAGGCATGCCACCGCCTTTTGTAAGTTGGTGTTGGAAAACACCTGTATCTTCTATGTGTTCCCAATGGCATCTCAAAATGGGGTCTCATTGAGTGTGTTTAATCTCACAGCATGTGTCTCCTATATTTTCACCTGTCTAGATGGGACCACCGGGAATGCCGCCTCATTACCCACCAATGGGAATTCCACCCATGGGACAGAGGCCTCCCAACATGGCTCCCATGCCGCCTGGCATGATGCCACCTGGCATGATGCCACCGATGGGACAGGTGAGCTGACTATCAAGCTTTAAGTTGTCATTATCACTTGTCGTCACAGAACGTGGGCCACACCTTTAAAGATCAATCGTTTGTAATTTGTTGGAATTTTCCAGTTTAGCTCTCAACAACCTAGACCACCAATGCGTAGCCTCGTGTAGTGATTAGATTTGAATTGAATATAGGCCTATTGAATTTTGCCGGGGACCCAGGAAGTACAATGTTGGAGTTGGACTAGAAGCTTAGCTTTGGTTGAGTCTTTGGAGTGTGTTGCAATGGATTTTAAGTACCACTACCTTTTCCCAAGAGTTGGCACAAAAATATTCTCATCACTTGGGTTTGTACTATTTGCTGCCAATATAAACTAACACTCCCCTCTTTATATATCTGGACAGTGATGTAAAATGTGGCTTTATACTCCGGCATTTTGGATTTAAAGGCCCAGTTCAGTAAAAAAATGTGATTCTTTATATATACTTCCACGCTGAGGTTGGAATTATACTGTGAAAAGTATGATAATGGAACAGAGTTTGGGAACTCTCTTATTGGTCTATTAACTAATTTACTGCCTGATGTCATCACCAGGCAGGTTGAAATTTCAGGCATCCTTTTCAAAAAGCTTTTACACTAAAAGAGCATTATCATAATTTTCACAATTTCACCATATTCCTACCTTATTTGCAAATTTTCCACCATAGTGGAAAATAAGTATTTGGTCACCTACAAACAAGCAAGATTTCTGGCTCTCACAGACCTGTAACTTCTTTAAGAGGCTCCTCTGTCCTCCACTTGTTACCTGTATTAATGACACCTGTTTGAACTTGTTATCAGTATAAAAGACACCTGTCCACAACCTCAAACAGTCACACTCCAAACTCCACTATGGCCAAGACCAAAGAGCTGTCAAAGGACACCAGAAACAATATTGTAGACCTGCACCAGGCCGGGAAGACTGCATCTTCAATAGGCAAGCAGCTTGGTTTGAAGAAATCAACTGTGGGAGCAATTATTAGGAAATGGAAGACATACAAGACCACTGATAATCTCCCTCGATCTGGGGCTCCACGCAAGATCTCACCCCGTGGGGTCAAAATGATCACAAGAACGGTGAGCAAAAATCCCAGAACCACACGGGGGGACCTAGTGAATGACCTGCAGAGAGCTGGGACCGAAGTAACAAAGCCTACCATCAGTAACACACTACGCCGCCAGGGACTCAAATCTTGCAGTGCCAGACGTGTCCCCCTGCTTAAGCCAGTACATGTCCAGGCCCGTCTGAAGTTTGCTAGAGAGCATTTGGATGATCCAGAAGAAGATTGGGAGAATGTCATATGGTCAAATCAAATCAAATCAAATTTTATTTCAGATGAAACCAAAATATAACTTTTTGGTAAAAACTCAACTCGTTGTGTTTGGTGGACAAAGAATGCTGAGTTGCATCCAAATAACACCATACCTACTGTGAAGCATGGGGATGGAAACATCATGCTTTGGGGCTGTTTTTCTGCAAAGGGACCAGAACGACTGATCCGTGTAAAGGAAAGAATGAATGGGGGCCATGTATCGTGAGATTTTGAGTGAAAACCTCCTTCCATCAGCAAGGGCATTGAAGATGAAACGTGGCTGGGTCTTTCAGCATGACAATGATCCCAAACACACCACCCGGGCAACGAAGGAGTGGCTTCGTAAGAGGCATTTCAAGGTCCTGGAGTGGCTTAGCCAGTCTCCAGATCTCAACCCCATAGAAAATCTTTGGAGGGAGTTGAAAGTCCGTGTTGCCCAGCAACAGCCCCAAAACATCACTGGAGAGATCTGCATGGAGGAATGGGCCAAAATACCAGCAACAGTGTGTGAGAACCTTGTGAAGACTTACAGAAAGCGTTTGACCTCTGTCATTGCCAACAAAGGGTATATAACAAAGTATTGAGAAACTTTTGTTATTGACCAAATACTTATTTTCCACCATAATTTGCAAATAAATTCATTACAAATCCTACAATGTGATTTTCTGGATTTTTTTCCTCATTTTGTCTGTCATAGTTGAAGTGTACCTATGAAAATTACAGGCCTCATCTTTTTAAGTGGGAGAACTTGCACAATTGGTGGCTGACTAAATACTTTTTTCCCCCACTGTATATAACACAGGACAATCACATTTTTGACTGCACTGGGCCTTTAACAGAAATAACAAGTTAAAAATCATAAATAATGATGAGTGAAAAAGTTGGAGGCTACAACAACATGCGAACATTACCAATAATGGGGGAGGGAAATATTTTTTTTGGGGGGGGGTTATGACCTTTGCTTCTTTAACTTTCTCACTCATCATCATTCACGATTTATTCATTATTGTCCATAATCATGGTAGCATCGACATTGATGTAGTAATGTTCACAAACATTTTGTTTTTACTAAAAGTTAATAAAAAATGACTACATTATTCACCATTCACTTCCTATTAGGCCAAAGTCCGGAGCCCTGGTATGCCTTAAATAAAAGGTGACATTCTGTACTGTTGCCTCATATGAAACATTTGATATCAAATCCAAAATGCTGGAGTATAGAGCCAAATTCCAAATGTTAGCTTCACTGTCCAAATGCATACGGAGGGGAGTGTGTGATCTCATTATCCAAATGAAAAAGGTGTGATCCGAGATGTGTATGATCCAGCTGCCTGCCTGAGAAACGGGGCTCAGGTGGCGGCGAGGAACTGAAGATTGGAGCTTCACAGATCACAAGCTGTGGCTCCATTCGCACTGTATAAGACTCAGTTCGTCGCTCTCACCCTGCCATGTCTGCTCTCACTGTGTATTAATACCCAGCGTGCACCCAGTGCGCCAGGCGGGGGGTGAAATTAACGGGTCCAATGAATATTTCATGATGCTCTTTTATTAGATACCAGGCATGATGCCACCTATGATGCCCGGGATGATGATGCCCCCTCACATGTCTGCTGCGGCGATGCAGCCAACAGGACCGGTAAACTCACTCGCCTGCCTCCTCCACTGCCTCACTGTTGTGCTTTGCACTTTTTAAAATAGAGCCCTCAGGTTGTCAGGAGTGACACTATTAGCTAACGTGGCAAAGCATAGGAACACTTACCAAAACAGACACAGGCTACCAATATAGAGGAATTTAAATATTCAACTCAACTTGAACATGTACATCCCATCTCCATAAGAATTCTACACTTCTAACTTAATTAGGCAACATTTTTTCCCTCATAGAACTGTACAGGTACACGTTTTCTTACAGAGATGCAAACTTGCCACTTTTTGGCGATTATTTACCGTTTTGATCTCAAAATAGGTAATCTATGTGAATCGTGTAGCTCTGTAAAAAAACTTTAAGGTGTAGATCTGTAGATTAGAGCCTATTATATTTATTTCAATTGACTGATTTCCTTATTTGAACTGTAACTCAGTACAGTCTTTGAAATTGTTATGTTGTATTTATAGTTTTGTTCTGTGTGTATATATGTTTTTTTACACCATATACGAACAATAACTTAGACGCACACAAATGACGACTACATCTTATCTACCCAGACCTGCATGCTCACACCCCCATCCCTAATGCCTACTATTTCAATAATAAATCATTTGATTTTTTTCATTGTGTTAATGATGGTGGATTGATTAAGTTCCAACTTTGTAGTATATATTTTATTCAAGATGAGTGATAAGAGACTCGTCCTGCACATTGGGTATCACTACACCCTCATATGATATGTCTTGAAATATGCAGACAGGCGGATTAAAAGTTTGTTTACATTGTAATACTTCTGACATTGAATTCTACCGTGCTAATATACCGTGCGTTTTATATAGGGAAATAATGCACCCTCTAGAATGCCCTTCAAGCCAATCAAAAACGAGTATTCAACAATGCCAAGGTATTTTTCATAATCAAACAGAAACCAAACAGATCTCAAAAAGCACTAATCGCTCAGCATTAAAGTATTCAACCCCCTTGACTTTTTCCACATTTTGTTGTATTACAAAGTGGGATTGACATGTATTTAAATCTGCACAAAATACTCTGTCAAAATGGAAGAGAAATTATGAGAATATTTTTTATAATGACACTAATGTATCTTGATTAGATAAGTATTCAACACCCAATTCAATGTTAGAATCACATTTGGAAGCAATTCGAGTCTTCTGGGGTAAGTCTCGAAGCTTTGCACACCAATATTTGCCCATTTTTATTTTAAAAACTCTTCAAGCTCTGTCAAGTTTGTTGTTGATCATTGTTAGACAGCCATTTTCAAGTTTTGCCATAGATTTTCAAGCTGATTTTTTAAAAGTCGAACATTCAATGTCGTCTTGGAAAGCAACACCAATCTATATTTGGCCTTTTTAAGTTGTAGACAGCTCTGCGAGCGTTATGTCAAAATGCGTTCGTTACTCACCAAATATGGAGTTTCCGTGAGCAACTATCGTCATTTACTGACATCACACCTGGTATGTACTTCCAAAAAATTTCTAAATAACATTTTACGAGCAATCGAGAGAGACAATTTGTCTGGAAAGAATCTATGTATTGTTTCTGACCAAGTGTGCATGTGCCAAATTCACCTCAGCACCTCCAATAAACTGAATTACTGCCACTCACATCTCGGCTGATCTAGCAGCAGTACAGAATCCCAAAAAAGCACTGATTTTTATCACCTACAACAGTGTATGAACCTCGTATGAACCTGTTTGACATGCGTTACATGGACTGTAAATAATATTTCATGTAAGTAAACTTTACTTTTCATCAGCCAACAAAATGAGTAGATCTAACAAACAGCAAGAGCTCTAGCCTATGTCAATCTACTATCCCCGTTAGTACAGTCAATCTATTCTATTCTGTGTGAGAATTAAATATGCCAAACATAGTTTGGGACAGTTGTGGGATGCGATAGATCCCAAATTAATACAAACACTAGCATCAAACTTTTTTACGCAATGTGGCTGACATAACAGATCAGAACGTTTAGCTTAAAATGTTGATAAACTATTAGGCTATTTCCTCAAATAAGCGCAGCAATGCGCACACTGCAGTAGGCTATAAGCGCAAATGTTCCATTCACGGGGAAACACCAGTGCTAAAGTGACCACGTGATTATGCATGTAATGCTTTTATTATCAAGGTGCACTTTTATGGTAAATTATCTTCTCTAAACTTGAAACTCGTGGGCTGCTTATATATGCCAGTTAGGCTCTACACCCCTTGAAAAGTGTGCTTAATTTTAAGTTATTTGGCCACATTAGTTGTGATAAAAACATATAGGCCTATGGGCTAGGCTACATGAGGTGTGCGACTATGATTCGAAAAAGTTGCAAAAGGCTTTGTTTCTTGCCTTACGCTGGGCATCATTCACAAGTGATAATATATAATTAACAAGTGATAAGATAATATTGTCACCCATCAGACCTGTTTTGATTTATATTGGACCATTATCATACACTTATCTCGAAACAAAAATACAGGTAATCTATGCACCTAAATAGCGAATGGAGGATGCTTTTCCCGTGGTTCGTTTTCATTCCAGCCAGGTAGGCTTTACTCCTTTTGTAAAGACAAGCAATGTGCTTAATATTAGGAATATGTAAATATAGTTGGCCTAGCCTATAGAACGCTGATGGAATCCTCTCTTTAATAGAGGCCATCACTCTGTTTTCTCGTGCAATTGCATAGCCTAAAGAAATATTGCTCAACATGAGCTCATGGGCTCTCATGAAGTGTTTGTTTTGATTTACATTGATGTCAGAGTGATTAGAGGGACAATAGAGTGCTGAGTACCATGCAGTTGGCAAGTTGTCTGGACCTCTGGCAGTCTCTATGGGGGTGCCACAGGGTTCAATTCTTGGACCGACTCTCTTCTCTGTATACATCAATGATGTTGCTCTTGCTGCTGGTGAGTCTCTGATCCACCTCTACGCAGACGACACGATTCTGTATACTTCTGGCCCTTCTTTGGACACTGTGTTAACAACCCTCCAGGCAAGCTTCAATGCCATACAACTCTCCTTCTGTGGCCTCCAATTGCTCTTAAGTACACGTAAAACTAAATGCATGCTCTTCAACCGATCGCTGCCTGCACCTGCCCGCCTGTCCAACATCACTACTCTGGATGGCTCTGACTTAATACGCGGACAACTACAAATACCTAGGTGTCTGGTTAGACTGTAAACTCTACTTCCAGACCCACATCAAACATCTCCAATCCAAAGTTAAATCTAGAATTGGCTTCCTATTTCGCAACAAAGCATCCTTCACTCATGCTGCCAAACATACCCTTGTAAAACTGACCATCCTACCAATCCTCGACTTCGGCGATGTCGTTTACAAAATAGCCTCCAATACCCTACTCAACAAATTAGATGCAGTCCATCCCAGTGCCATCCGTTTTGTCACCAAAGCCCCATATACTACCCACCATTGCGACCTGTACGCTCTCGTTGGCTGGCCCTTGCTTCATACTCGTCGCCAAACCCACTGGCTCCATGTCTACAAGACCCTGCTAGGTAAAGTCCCCCCTTATCTCAGCTCGCTGGTCACCATAGCATCACCCACCTGTAGCACGCGCTCCAGCAGGTATATCTCACTGGTCACCCCCAAAACCAATTCTTTCTTTGGCTGCCTCTCCTTCCAGTTCTCTGCTGCCAATGACTGGAACGAACTACAAAAATCTCTGAAAATGGAAACACTTATCTCCCTCACTAGCTTTAAGCACCAGCTGTCAGAGCAGCTCACAGATTACTGCACCTGTACATAGCCCACCTATAATTTAGCTTTCCCTACTGTATTTAATTTATTTTGCTCCTTTGCACCCCATTATTTTTATTTCTACTTTGCACATTTCTTCCACTGCAAATCTACCATTCCAGTGTTTTACTTGCTATATTGTATTTACTTTGCCACCATGGCCTTTTTTTGCCTTTACCTCCCTTATCTCGCCTCATTTGCTCACATCGTATATAGACTTGTTTCTACTGTATTATTGACTGTATGTTTGTTTTACTCCATGTGTAACTCTGTCATTGTATGTGTTGAACTGCTTTGCTTTATCTTGGCCAGGTCACAATTGTAAATGAGAACTTGTTCTCAACTTGCCTACCTGGTTAAATAAAGGTGAAATAAAAATTAAAGTTGCTAATGACCATCGGCAGTATCAGCTTGGAGATGTCTAATTACCGTGACTAAACGGTCACATGGAATTTGACTGCCTTCATGACTTGTGACCACCGGTGTGGCGGTAATAGTCACCGCAACAGCCCTAGGTGACAGCAGTAAATTATAGTAGTTGCTCAGGGAAACTCCATATTTGGTGAGTAAGAATGTATTTTGAGTGTAGAGCACTTTTTGTCAGTCCTGTCTGGTCCAGCGACTGTGGGTTTGTGCCCATAGGCAACGTAGTTGCCTTACTGCAGGCCTACAAGCCCTCATTTCATCCTCTCTCAGCTTATTGCGGACAGTCTGAGCACTGATGGAGGGATTGTGCGTTCCTGGTGTAACTCGGGCTGTTGTTGCCATCCTATACCTGTCCCACAGGTGTGATGTTCAGATGTACCGATCCTGTACAGGTGTTACACGTGGTCTGCCACTGCGAGGACCATCAGCTGTCCGTCCTGTCTCCCTGTAGTGCTGTCTTAGGCGTTTTACAGTACAGACATTGCATTATATTTCCCTGGCCACATCTGCAGTCCTTGTGCCTCGTTGTAAGCATGCCTAAGCCACGTTCACGCAGATGAGCAGGGACCCTGGGCATCTTTCTTTTGGTGTTTTTCAGAGTCAGTACAAAGGCCTTTAGTGTCCTAAGTTTTCATAACTGTGACCTTAATTGCCTTAATGACCGTTCCACAGGTGCATGTTCATTAATTGTTTATGGTTCATTGAACAAGCATGGGAAACAGTGTTTTAAACCCTTTACAATGATCTGTGAACATATGTGGATTTTTACGAATTATCTGTGAAAGACAGGGTCCTGAAAAAGGGACGTTTCTTTTTTGCTGAGTTTATTTTGATGTGTATTGTGGTGTTATACAGGGCTTCTCCTGGAAAAGAGACCATGGTCTCAGCATTGACTACCTGTCAAAATAAAGGTTAAATACAAAAAACATATGGGAAAATGAATGGTTTCTAACTGGGCTAGAGGAGATTTGTCATTTGTTTTCTCCTCCTCTGTCCAGATACTGGTTCAGTTAACCATGCAACTTATTATGTGACTTGTTTACTACATTTTTACTGCTGAACCTAGACTTTCCATAACAAAGGGGTGGAATACTTAATGGCTCAAGACATTACAGCTTTTCATTTTTTATTAATCTGTAAGAAATTCTCATAACATAAATCCACTTTGACATTAAGGTAGATCAGTGACACAATCTAATTGAATCCATTTTAAATTCAGTCTGTAACACAAAATGTGTGAAAAAATCAAGGTGGTTGAATACTTTCTGAAGGCACTGTTAGTTTGCTTTGGATGAATGTTATCTGGAGTGGAGTAGCTCAAATGAATACAATTTGTGTCTCAGACATTCAAAGTGCTTCGGGGACAAGATCATTTCAATCTTAAATTGGAGAAAAGTCAAAGGAAAAACAACTTTCTTTTTTTTACCACTTAAAACATCTTGTTAAATGGAGCATCACATCCTTACACTCCAGGTTTCTCCCTCCAGTAAATGGTTGAGTGATTTATGGAAGCTACATTTCAGTCTGTGTGTTGCTTTCGACAGCAGCCAGCTGTTTAACTATATGCACTAAGAGCTGCAAGCTGTCAAATAAACCTTCCACCTGTCAACTCTGATGTATCAAGACCACAGAGATTTTTGTCTTTGTGTTAGACGCTCGAGGGTACAAGCTTGTGTTGTGTTAATGAAGCACATTCAGGTCATCATTTTTGTTAACTAATAAAATTCTCTTCCGCAGCCTGGAGTGGACACAACTGGTAAGGCTTGAATCGGTCTATGTTTTATTTAAAAAATATATATATATATTTAGAAAAAGCTTTTATGTTGTCTTAGTGATTTTATGAATTCTAATTATTGTTTTTTTTTTTCAGTCACTGCTGCGCCTGGAACAGTTGTAAGTACAGCCTCATTTCTCTGGATAAGTTATTTTCGTGTAATGATCTCTAGCAGTATCTAAATGACCGACCATGCTATGTGTAATGTTCAACAGGGTACCACAAATGGCACGCCACAGGATGACCAACCAAAGAAGGTTAGTGAACATTTTTAAGTGGAAGCCTTTATTAACCACAGATGGCCCATTGTTTTCTGTGCAAAGATGTAGACTTAATTTAATTTTGTTATAGCCTTAGATGGAAAACATTTCTTGGGGGGGATGAAAAATTGCTTGATTTAATGGTTTGAAATCTAGTACTTTCCATGCAAATGTAGCATTTGTATCACAGAGCCCTTCATTTAACTGTTGCAAGTGTTGTTGAGTGGTGAAGGCAACGTGTGGTTGTCATCCTCAGAAGTCTGTGTGGACAGAACACAAGTCCATGGATGGGAAGACCTACTACTACAACACCGAGACCAAGCAGTCTTCCTGGGAGAAGCCTGATGACTTGAAATCTCCTGCAGAAGTAAGGCCTCACAAACGGAACCCCCGTACCCATCCCTCCACGCACACTATGGCTGTGTCCTAAATGGCATCCTGTTCCCTTTATAGTTCATTACTTCCCTTCATAGTGCACCCGTAAGTAAGGCTTGTAAAAAAAAATATTGTGCTATGTCAGGAATAGGGTACGATTTGGAACGCAAATACTATTCCTCCCCAACTTTCTTCATCGTTAACAGTAGAGGCCATTCCCAGACTCTAGCCACCAGCACAATTTGTGGAGCGTGTCTAGACCATACCTGGGTTCAAATACGTGTATTTGTTATTTAAATACTTTTTTTCTGTGAATTTTAGTATTTTCAAATACACAGCCCAATGCAAGTACTTTTATTCAAGTATTTCAATGGTTATTTGTAAAATATATATATATGTATGTATGTATGGTATGTATATAAAAAAAAAAGTTTTGAAAGTATTTTCGAATACTTGTATTGAAAAGTAATTGAAATACCTGATAGTAATTGAACCCAAGTCTGGTAGAGAAGCCATATTTTTGCTTTGTGCTTTGCAGCAAATGCTGTCAAAATGCCCATGGAAGGAGTATAAATCAGACAATGGCAAGGCGTACTACTACAACTCCCAGACTAAGGAGTCCCGGTGGACCAAACCCAAAGAGCTTGAAGATCTAGAAGGTGAGCCTGTGCATTGATGATCCTTTTATAATCTACTGTGAAGGACCTGGGATCGCATTTACTCATCCTTTAGACCAGTGTAAATAGCAGGGGGTCTTCAGACAAAAACAACTACTGGTAATCATGGATCAGTCTCATCCCTTTGCATGAATTAATCTTTGCACTATTTATTCATAGACATGAAATGTGTTCCTCAAAGTTTCCTGCGAGACATTGTTAACAGGTGTATATCCTCTCTTTTAGCTATGATAAAAGCCGAGGAGAATGGGTAAGAGCTGCTTATTGTTACAACTACTCTACAGTAGGGTTGGGCGATATTATGATGGCATCATATACCGATGATGATTGACAGCCATCGTCGATGGTGACAACATTGTGATGTCACAAACGATGGTTTAGCCTTTGAATCAGAATGGAGTCGGGGCAGCGCCCGACATGCAAAACGGCCAATTCCCTTTTTGCCATAGCCTACATTTTCAATAAATATGTGGTAGGTAGACTATTAACCTCTTACCACCTACGCAAGAATCATGTGAAACAGTATGGAGAGTGTCTACGAATGAGACCCCAAAAAGTAGTCGAGTGCTCAAAACAAACCCCCGACTCAGACGTTGTAAGAGGCTTTTGCCCGCGGCACACCACATGGCAAAGAATCGGATGGAAGGAGATAACAGCTGTGGTTAAAACTTAGCAGAGACATGGGGGTTTCGTGAGTTGGTGCTAACACTCGACCCAAGGTACCAAATGCAAAATACCTTTTTAATTGTTCAGTATAATTCAAAATGTAATAAGAAATAGGCTTTTACGTGTGGTCATTTTATATAAACAATTTATTCATTGAATTTACAGAATGTGTATATCGTGATATGTATCGTTATCGGGGTATGAAATGACCTATACCGGGATATGAGATTTTGGCCAGCCCTAATCCCCATTAGCTGTTGCGATAGTAGCAGCAACTCTTCCTGGTGTCCACATACAACCTAAAACATGAAATAATACAGAACATTAATAGACAAGAACATCTCAAGGTTGGAACTTTATAGATGTCAAACGTCACACACAGCCTACAAATCAATAGATATATACACACACACACACACACACAATATCTAGGTCAAATAGGGGAGTTGTGAGGTGTTGCTTTATCTGTTTTTTGAAACCAGGTTTGCTGTTCGCTTGAGCAATCTGAGATGGGAGTTTCATGCAATCATGGGTTTGTATAATACTGTATGTTTTTTAAAATTGAATTTGTCCTGTATTCGGGGACTGTGAAAAGACCCTTGGTGGGGTAAGTGGGTGTCAGTGCTGTGTGTAAGTTCATTATCCAAACAGTTTGGAATTTTCTACACTGATATTTATTTATAAAAAGAAGTGATGTGACCAGTCTCCTCTACTTTTAGCCAAGAGAGACTGGCATGCGTAGTATTGATATTAACCCTCAGATAGGTTTGCAGCGAGATTTTTGTTGTTTGGGTTGTTTTTTGGAATGAAGACCTCAAAGGTAAATGAATGGTTTGAAAAGTGGTAATTGTTGGTTAAGAAGAGGGAGGCACGAGAGAGTACCCTTATGCTATTTTTAAATTCTTATTTTTTTTCTTTGTTTTTGTTTAGATGTGCCACTTTGTTCTGGGCCAACTGCAGTTTTACTAGGTCCTCCTTTGCAGCACCTGACTTCAACAAGTTATACTTAGACAATATTATAAATATTTATTCATAAGTGTTTGTTAATGTCCTTGAATTGCGCAACAGGCATTACATAAGCTCCTGCAGCAGAGCTTTCAATAAGCAGGAATACAAAATAAATGAATCATGAGTCTGTCAGTTGTCTCACAAGCAATAGCATACTTAACAAATTGTGCAGTAATATCAAAGCCAACATCAATCAGATACAAAAATGACTTTATAAAACTTGAAAAGGGAATGAACTTGGCTTAGGCAAAAAACTAATAAGCCCATTATCCTTATGCCTTTTTATATCAAATTGTAAAAATCCTAAAGTAATGTATGTATGAAAATAACCAAACAGTGCAAATAAGTCTGGATTTAAACCTCTTAATCATCTGACCCTCAATTTTTGCCTAAAATGACATATCCAAATCTAACTGCCTGTAGCTCAGGATCTGAAGCAAATATTATTGATACCATTTGAATGGAAACACTTTGAAGTTTGTGGAAATGTGAACGTAATGTAGGAGAATATAACACAATAGATCTGGTAAAAGATAATACATTTATTTAATTTTTTATTTGTATCTTTGAAATGCAAGAGAAAGGCCATAATATCATATTGCAGTTTAGGTCGCAATTTAGATTTTTGCAAAGTTTCACATTGATCCAGTGAAGCATTGTAATACTGGACAATATTTTGTATCAAATGTGCCGAATTGATACATTTTCAAGTACATAACTATAGAGAACATAAGAAATTATATGGTAATACAAAAAATTAAGTTTACACGCTCCCAGGAATGTCATACATGATGGATCATTAGCTTATACACTAACTTTCACACATCTAGATGGGTGGGTGTGGAGCCAGAGACAGCAGGGGTTCAAACTGTAGAACTCAGTTCCCTACATTTGAATTTAAAAGTGGATTTTATGAAAAATAACTATGCTGCATGTTTATCTCTGGGACCCTCAGGATGACAAATCAGAGCAAGATTGCTGAATGTAAGTACATTATTTACCTAAGGAGGTGAATGTATCAAACCAGTTGCCGTGATAAGTGTCTTGTTATTGTGCACTCTCTTCTAACATTAGCAATTTTTTACTGTTAATTGGGCAGCACAGTTAGATTAACAAGAATTTAAGCTTTCTGCCCATATAAGACATGTCTATGACCTGGAAGGTTTTCTGTTACTTACAACTATCATGCTAATCACATCAGCACACTTTAGCTCAACCATCCCGGTATAAGATCACTGATCCCGTAGAGGTTAAAAATAGGCTATAATTAAAACTAAATTAAAAGTACAATGAGGAACCATTTACACCACCTTTCAACAAATTTGAGGTCACTTAGAAATGTTGTTTTTGTCCATTTAAAAAAAACAACTCATTGATCAGAAATAGTGTGGACATTGTTAATGTTGTAAATGACTATTATAGAATATCGAAGGACAGCATCCCGGAGTCACCTCTTCACTGTTGACATTGAGACTGGTGTTTTGCAGGTACTATTTAATGAAGCTGCCAGTTGAGGACTTGTCCTCTTGCTCATTTGTGCACCGGGGCCTCCCACTCCTCTTTCTATTCTGGTAGAGACAGTTTGTGCTGTTCTGTGAAGGGAGTAGTACAGTGTTGTACGAGATCTTCAGTTTCTTGGCAATTTCTCGCATGGAAAAGCCTTCATTTCTCAGAACAAGAATAGACTGACGAGTTTCAGAAGAAAGTTCTTTGTTTCTGGCCATTTTGAGCCTGTAATCGAACCCACAAAGGCTGATGCTCCAGATACTCATCTAGTCTAAAGAAGGCCAGTTTTATTGCTTCTTTAACCAGGACAACAGTTTCAGCTGTGCTAACGTAATTGCAAAACATTTTTCTAATGATCAATTAGCCTTTTAAAATGATCAACTTGGATTAGCTAACATAACGTCCTGTTGGAACACAGGAGTGATGGTTGCTGATAATGGACCTCTGTATGCCTATGTAAATATTCCATAAAAAATCTGCCATTTCCCACTAGAATAGTCACTTACAACATTAACAATGTCTACAATGTATTTTCTGATCAATGTTATTTTAATGGACACAAAATGTGCTTTTCTTTCAAAAACAAGGACATTTCTAAGTGACCCCAAACTTTTAGTTTTTTTTATACCCTGTCTTAGGCCTACCTAAAGACCTGGGAGTAGAGTGACAATATTTCCTGCTGTACTGAAAACGCGTTCAGACGGAGTGCTTGTTGCACAGCTGCATATGTATTATGGGCGACGTTGGCCAGGACTGGAAAGCGATCCTCATTTCCTCTCCACCATTCTAGGTGGGTCATCGTTTCCTCCGATGGCATCTTCAGTGAGGTAGGCTGGGAGCTCTGCTCTGGACCGCTGTTGTGTACTCTGTGTGACTGAGCGCAACTTTCTTTTACCAAGGAAAACAACATAACTAGTGTTTATTCTTAACAGGGATTTAATAATGTTTATGGCTTTTGTAACTATGTTAATTAGAATAATTACATACAGCTTAGCCTAAGCACTAAATCATAACCAATGTGTGTCACTACAGTCCAGATATTGCGTCCTTCCCGCGACTTGACCCCTCCGTCCTCCCACCCGCCGCAGAGCTTGTAACTAACTATAAGCTATGTGCCAAATAAATGATCTCCAACTCAGGGCTTCAGCTATGCATTTGGTTTGCTAACTTGCTAGTTAAGTGGTTAGCTTGCAAGATCAAACTTCTTGGTTACAGCAGAGACAGTCAATCCCCCTCTGGATTTTGGGGGGGATGGAAATAGCGCCCCTTGTGTGCACTGCCTGTAATACCGTCTACCCGGTGTGGTACAGGAACGGTATGAACATCTGGATACCGCCCAACCCTACTCTACAGACTTTATTGCCAAAGCCATTTTACCTTTTATATTAACTAAAATAAAAAATCTTTGTAGATGACAGAGCACATTAACTTAATCAAATGATCAAAAACATTTCCTTTTGATCTGTTATTTATAGTTCTATTAGAATGGAATGGCCTAATTATTGTGACATTTGAAGAGGCACTCCTGTTATAATTAAAATCATCATGGGGAATGCACTATCAAGGTCCTCTATCACTAACGTAACTGATTGCAGGACATCGGAGGTAGGCGCTCCTTGCGCTGTAAACGCCCCCACCCTTCAGCCTGACAGTGCTGCTGTCATGGCGACCATGATGATGGAAATGCCGGTCATGATGCCGATTACAACAGTTTTGGAGGAACAGATGTCCCAGGTGCCCATGCATGTAGCGGAGGTCAGCGCTGAGGCGCCTGTGAACTCCACAGAAGAAGCGGTCGGCATGGAGGCCTCAGCCAGGTACTACAGACAGCCCATTTTCCCCCCAGATAGAATAGAGAAGCCCGCAACATGGGCTTTACAATGAACTCACCAGGAATCTCACTCGACTAGTAAAGGCACCGACCCTAATGTACAAACCTATGGGAAACATCAGTTTCTCCTGTCAGTGGGGTGACCTATATTATCAGAACACATGCCATCAGTGCCAGGGGCTGGTCTAGTGGTATGGGGAAATATGTGGTCCATGGGTGGCACACTACCCCTTGACCAGCCCCTGGCACTGACGGTATGTGCTGTTCAACCATTCACTTTCTGTAAATTTTCCCTTTACCCATCTCCCAATCTCATATTTTAGTCTATATCTGCCAATAAAACTTCAAAATAGCCAGAAAAATGTCTCTAAAAAAAGGAACACACACCATCGGACTACCAAAAACCTTGTTGCCGTTTTTATCTGAGGACAGTATTCATATTTTTCTTCCTTTCTCTCCTTTTAGTAATGACGCTTCAAAGGATGAGAGGCCAGAGCTGGTGAAGAAAACGTACAAGTGGAACACGAAAGAAGAGGCCAAGCAGGCCTTTAAAGAGCTCCTGAAGGAGAAGGTGAGGATTCCATTACTCTCCTGCTGCTCAGTTGGGACTCCTGCATGTGTCATCCAAATGATTATTGCAATCTGAACATTACATCTCGCTCATAAAGGCAAAGTGTGTCAATGAAGCTTGTGCGAGCTGGAACGCCTCATAGGGCAGGAGCCTAGCTCCTGTTTCTGTAGCGTGAGGCAGCTTGATGTCCAGGGGTTGTACTTGTACAGGACACTAGTCTATCTCCTTAACCTCTTGATGCTACCCATCCCGGATCCGGGATCGTGACTACGGCTCAAGCTCATTAGCATAACGCAAAATGTGAAAAAATATTCTTAGACATATTTAACCTCCACACCTACACAAGTCCAATAGCTCAAATGAAAGATAAACACCTTGTTCATCTACCCAGCAAGTCAGATTTCTAAAATGTTTTACGGCGAAAACATAGCACACATTTATATTAGACCACCACCGAAACAAAATGCAAGCGGCGGCCATTTTGTCCCAGAAAATATAAAATTTAAAAGTAGGATTAAAAAATAAATAATTCACTAACCTTTTGAAAATCTTCATCAGATGACAGTAATATTACATGTTACACAGTACATTTTTTTTTTTTTTCAATAATATGCCATTAATATCCATAAATCTCTGTTTACAATGACGACATTTCAAAAATGCTACTCAAAATGTCCGGAGAAATTATGATAGCTCGGACAGATAACGTCAGATAACAAGCAATAAACATGACTAAATATACATGTTCTACATATAGTTACAAAGATACACTTCTTCTTAATACAACCGCTGTGTTACATTTATTTTTAACGTTACAGAATTCGTTCACTAGTCTATGCTATGAGTCGGCGCTCAGATATTAGCAGTGTCTCCTCTACGTTTGGAGTCCACAGAAACCCAAAATAACCACATAAATATTCCCTTACCTTTGATGTTCTTCGATCAGAAGACGTAGAAGGAGTCATACTTACCCAATACATCGTTTGGTTTCAAGTTGTGCGTCTTTGTATTAGCATATGCTAACAGCTTCAGCTGAAATGCACCCAAAATAACTTCTGCTCCTTCTGGTCCCGCACTCTTGCGCAATCAAACTTCAAAATTACATATTATATGTTGACTAAACTGGTCAAACTAAGTGCAGAATCGAGCAAAATGATGTTTTTATCATGTAAAACAATGATCAACGCGAACAAACGAACCGGCTTCAACTGGTGTCTATTGGAAAAGAACGTTCCCCAAATCGGCCGCGCGCAATAGAGTGCATGTATGTGAGAGTGAACCGGGCATTTTCGCCCGCCAAAGGATGAGGGAGCACGAAATTCAAACAATGAACGTGCCAATTGAAAGCAGACATCGCGCTGAACAAATACATACTGTTCCCAGATCGGTAGCTGCCTGGGAAGGGTGGGGGCGATGACGTCAAAGTTGACCCAACTTTTCTCTTGACAAGAGAGAGTTTGGGAGAAAGGCTGCCCTGAGAGTTCTGCTTTACATACAGACATAATTTAAACGGTTTTAGAAACTTTAGAGTGTTTTCTATTCAATAATTATTATTATATGCATATATTAGCAATTTTGGAAAAAATATTTTCAGTTTACTATGGGCACGCACTTCCTCCAACGGGGGCAGTATTGAGCCATAAGCTCAAGAGGTTAATGCTGAGTGCTTAATGCTGAGTCTTTTGGTTTGATTTGGCCAGGGATTGAACTCACAACCTTCCAATCTCAGGGCAGACACTAACCACATGGCCACTGAGTCAGTTGCAGCTCTCCTAGCTAGCCAACAAGATGAACCTCAACCACACACTTTTGTCTGAGAACCACTTTCATCCGGTTTAATAATAAGGTGCTCGTAGTGCTGTAAGGACTCCACCTAAAGATTGTTTACCAATATGGCCCTCCTGGACTGAATCCGTCTCGCCTCATCGTGAGCACTCTCAGGTTTTAGCATGATTGCTAATCCTCACCGCGCCTCCTGTTGCTGTGGCAGTGGATGTGTTGTTTTTGACCAAGGAGGTGGCTCAGCACAGCTATATTTAGGTCTTTTTAATTTGGCGCACAAAGCTCTCCTCTGAGATTGCTTTCACCGTTTCCCTGCGAGATCTTAATGACTCCGTCTTTATGATTAGCGTTATTGGATGAAGGCACGGGCCTGGATTAAGACAGCGGAGAGTGGCATGCTCCACTGGGTTAGAATAACTCTGGTTGTGTCTCAAATCGCAGCCTGTTCCCTGTAGAGTGCGCTACTTTTGACAAGTGCACTTTGTAGGGAACAGGGTGCCATTTGGGACATGGACTGTGACAAGGCAAATGCATGCCCAGAAATCATCTGTTCATAATGGATGAATGAGTCGCTCTACTGGAGAAAGGCAGGCAAAAAGGCCACTTACGTAAGCTATCTCTCTGGCATTTCTTTAAATTATTGGTACTCAACCCCTCTTAACCCTGCATCTATTAGTAATTAAAGATGGACTATGCAGAAATCGCTCTGCCATTTCCTGGTTACTAAAATTGTAATTTCAGTTTATATGACAAAACAAGCAAGTATAGTATAGAAAATCATTGTACCATCTAAACCACCAAAATATATTTTCCATAACAAAAATATTGTATCTTTAGTTGTTTGAAGCTGGTGTATAAAAGTGAAAGACATTCGAGAAAAAAAAACATAAGAACTGGAATCATAGATATATCACTTCTTAGACTTGGTTTCAATGAGAGTTACAGATCTGACTCAGATTTATATGTGAATTTGGCCCAAAAGTTCCATATTGCAGCTTGAAGAAAATGTATGGCCTTGGCTGGAACAAGCCAGAGAATCTCAGCACCAAGTTACATCTTTTAAATAGGCTACACATGCATACATGTTCCCATAAATGGCAGAACTGGGTTCAAATACATATACACTGCTCAAAAAAATAAAGGGAACACTAAAATAACATCCTAGATCTGAATGAATAAAATATTCTTCTTATACTTTTTTCTTTACATAGTTGAATGTGCTGACAACAAAATCACACAATTATCAATGGAAATCAAATTTATCAACCCATGGAGGTCTGGATTTGGAGTCTCACTCAAAATTAAAGTGGAAAACCACACTACAGGCTGATCCAACTTTGATGTAATGTCCTTAAAACAAGTCAAAATGAGGCTCAGTAGTGTGTGTGGCCTCCATGTGCCTGTATGACCTCCCTACAACACCTGGGCATGCTCCTGATGAGGTGGCAGATGGTCTCCTGAGGGATCTCCTCCCAGACCTGGACTAAAGCATCCGCCAACTCCTGGACAGTCTGTGGTGCAAGGTGGTGGTCTGTGGTGGATGGAGCGAGACATGATGTCCCAGATGTGCTCAATTGGATTCAGGTCTGGGGAACGGGCGGGCCAGTCCATAGCATCAATGCCTTCCTCTTGCAGGAACTGCTGACACACTCCAGCCACATGAGGTCTAGCATTGTCCTGCATTAGGAGGAACCCGGGGCCAACCGCACCAGCATATGGTCTCACAAGGGGACTGAGGATCTCATCTCGGTACCTAATGGCAGTCAGGCTACCTCTGGCGAGCACATGGAGGGCTGTGCGGCCCCCCAAAGAAATGCCACCCCCACACCATAACTGACCCACAGCCAAACCGTTCATGCTGGAGGATGTTTCAGGCAGCAGAACGTTCTCCACAGTGTCTCCAGACTGTCACATGTGCTCAGTGTGAACCTGCTTTCATCTCTGAAGAGCACAGGGTGCCAGTGGCGAATTTGCCGATCTTGGTGTTCTCTGGCAAATGCCAAACGTCCTGCACGGTGTTGGACTGTAAGCTCAACCCCCACCTGTGGACGTCGGGCCCTCATACCACCCTCATGGAGTCTGTTTCTGACCGTTTGAGCAGACACATGCACATTTGTGGCCTGCTGGAGGTCATTTTGCAGGGCTCTGGCAGTGCTCCTCCTGCTCCTCCTCGCACAAAGACTGAGGTAGCGGTCCTGCTGCTGGGTTGTTGCCCTCCTACGGCCTCCTCCACGTCTCCTGATGTACTGGCCTGTCTCCTGGTAGCGCCTCCATGCTCTGGACACCACGCTGACAGACACAGCAAACCTTCTTGCCACAGCTCGTATTGATGTGCTATCCTGGATGAGCTGCACTACCTGAGCCACTTGTGTGGGTTTTAGACTCCGTCTCATGCTACCACTGGAGTGAAAGCACCGCCAGCATTCAAAAGTGAGCAAAAAATCAGCCAGGAAGCATAGGAACTGAGAAGTGGTCTGTGGTTATCACCTGCAGAACCACTCCTTTATTGGGGGTGTCTTGCTAATTGCCTATAATTTAACCTGTTGTCTATTCCATTTGCACAACAGCATGTGAAATGTATTGTCAATCAGTGTTGTTTCCTAAGTGGACAGTTTGATTTCACAGAAGTGTGATTGACTTGGAGTTACATTATGTTGTTTAAGTGTTCCCTTTATTTTTTTGAGCAGTGTATATTTGAGTATCTGGTTTTTAAACACAGCCCAAAACAAGTACTTTTTATTTGAATGGTTATTTGTAAAAACCAAATACACTGACTGACTCAAGTATATATACATGTATTTGAAAATACTGTCATACTTACAAGTATATTTAACTAGTTGTACAATGATGAAATGCCTACATTGAAAGACTACCTGTCTTTTTAAATAAAATATATTTTAATACTTCCTTTGAATATATTTTAAAATACTTGAGATATTTGAAACAGTATTTGAACCCAGGTCTGGTACATGAGTGCATAAATTGAATACATAGGCTACTCCCAGCACAATGTATTGTTTGCTGTTGATGGTGACATAAGCTGCCCTCATACACAGCTTTGCTACATATGAGCTGTAATGCAGATTGTACAGCTGAGGTGATTTGAGTGTCAACTCTTAACGCTCAATATCCTCTTCTTAAAATTTCAGGGTGTTTCATCCAATGCGTCTTGGGAACAAGCCATGAAAATGATCATCAATGACCCACGCTACAGGTACCCACCCACCTTTGCATTTCTAATTATGCTTATGTCGTACATGAATATTCAATTACTTTTCTAACCAACTGTTTGACATGTGTTTTTTTCTTCCCTCCACAATGAAGTGCCCTGCCCAAATTAAGCGAGAAAAAGCAGGCCTTCAATGCTTACAAGGTGCAGACAGAGAAAGAGGAGAAGGAGGAGGCCAGACTCAAATACAAGGAGTCCAAGGAAACGTATCAGAGATTTTTGGAGAATCACGAGAAAATGACATCTACCACCAGATACAAGTAAGTGCCTTTCTTGGCGTAGTCAAGGTGTCCCAAATGCCACCCTATTCCTTAATAATATAGTGCACTAGGGCCAGTAAGAATAGGCTGCTGTTTAAGCCTCAGTCTTTATACGTCTTCGTTTCTGTCACTGATATGTGGTTCCTGGAGTTGCCAATATGTGGCACTATTGAGATAATCAATGACACCACGCAGACGTGATCCAAGTGAGTTACTGGCTCATGTGTGACCGGAGCACCGACAATATGCCCCCACTTAATCATCGACCTCTCTATGGTCTAGTATTTGTGGTTAGTCCATATTCCATATCTAGCCATACCAGATGTATTGTTTGCGGATGAGTATACACTAATAGTACACATCCTGAATAAATCACAAGCAGATTGGTTTATGAACTTCCCCCAACCCTAAAATGAAATGTTGCTTTATCAGAGAGATTTTAGGATTTTGACTTCCCCTGCATTTGAATCCACCACATTCATTACCATGCAGTCTCCCTGTCTCTGTGTGTGTGTCCCTCTTTGTCTGGGTGTGAACTGTAAAAGTCACTGACATGGCTCAAGGGAAAGTGATCGGCTGGTGACCTTGACAACCAGCCAGTTTGGAGGCCACTGTTGTCGTGGCGACTCCATGTTTGTGTGCTGGGCTGGCCTAGAATGAACAGCTGTGAGGGGGGGTGTGTGACATCAAGGTTGTCTGATTTTTATTGTTTTAGAACACACTCATCCTAGAAATACTACTTCTCCGCTGGCCTCACTGCTAGTATGGAGATCATGTACTTGATTTGGTTTACTTACGTCATGAGGTATTTTAAACACGTTTCTTCTCATGTTAAAGTTGAAAGTGAACTAGTCTTTCTTGGACCATGTGCAATCGCAGCAGTGCTTTGAGCCAGGCAAGATCAGAAGTGATGATTATAGCTTGTGTAATGCTGCCCCCTTGTGGAATGGTCATTTGGATTCCAGATTATAAAAAAACAAGTGTTTTTCTCATTTTTTCCCCAACCTATTCCCTCCTGATTCTGGGAACTTTGGGATTTTCACAACCATGTTTGTCATGCATGTCATCTTTGTTCATGACTGTGATTGTGTGTGTGAACCAGGAAAGCAGAGCAGATGTTTGCAGAGCTGGACGTGTGGAGCACCGTCCCAGAGAGAGACCGACTGGAGATCTATGAAGATGTCCTATTCTACCTGGCCAAGAAGGAGAAGGTCTGTGTTACTGGCTGCCTCTCAAACGGCATCCTGTTCCCTATATAGTCCACTACCAGGACCTTTGCTGTCTGAAGAACATAGTAATACTATAAGGATATTATGTAGCGTTGCAAAATTGCAGTAACTGAAATTTGACAACCCTACCATTCTGTCAGTGTGTGGACCTCCGCCTAACTAACGTCTGTTCCATCCTTGTCGTGTGTGTGTGTGGTACAGGAGCAAGCCAAGCAGCTGAGGAAGAGGAACTGGGAGGCGCTGAAGAACATCCTGGACAACATGGCCAACGTGACCTACCGCACCACCTGGTCCGAGGCCCAGCAGTACCTGCTGGACAACCCCACCTTCGCAGAGGACGAGGAGCTCCAGAGTACGCAGCACGCTGTCATTCATACTGGGTTGCGTCCCAAATGGCACCCTATTCCCTACATGGGGCACTACTTCTGAGCTGCCCTCTATAGGGCTCTGGTCAAAAGTAGTGCTCTGTGTGGGGAATAGGGTGCGATTTGGGATACATCCTTACTCCGAGCTCTGCGTTCATATAACTAGAGCAGCACCGTTACATCTCCGTCATTAAGCTTGAATGTGTGAACGACTGAACAGGCTGAGTAGCTGCGGTCGCTGGCTGACTGCCCTGTCCAGTCAGGTGATGTGGTTTGCACCGGTGTAGCTGTGTGGGTAAAAGAGTGACTCCGTTTGACGTGAGTGCTCTGTTGACGCTCTTCTGGCTGTCTTTTCTCTCTCTCTCCTCTATCTCCATGTTTGGCTCAGACATGGACAAGGAGGATGCTCTGATCTGTTTCGAGGAGCACATCCGCGCGCTGGAAAAGGAGGAGGAGGACGAGAAGCAGAAGACTTTGCTGAGGGAGAGGAGGAGACAGCGCAAGAACAGAGAGTCCTTCCAGGTGAGAAAGACGGGCGTCCTACCCCACCATCTAGCATTTTGGAAACATTGTGTAGACCGTAGACAATCCTGATACAAAATGGCAAGTGCAAACCGAGCCCTTTAGTGTCACCGTCTCTGAGTTGGGAGATATATAAAAAACACATTTCCAGGTCACACATGCGCCTAAATTACACACGTGTGTGTAATATGACAAATTACTCCCACCCCCCCAAAAATGTAATGCATAATAATACTAACCCAGACTGGACAGTCAGGGGTTTGACTGTAACAATGTACTGGAAAAGTACAGGAATATAGGAGAGAATGTTTTGTGTGTAAATCCCTCTTGGGGACAAGTGACATTGGTCATTTCAGTTGATTTGCTGAGCTCAGCTGTGTTGTTTCCCCCCCAGAAATTCCTGGACGAGCTCCATGACCACGGTCAACTCCACTCCATGTCTGCCTGGATGGAGATGTACCCCACCGTCAGCTCAGACATCCGCTTCGCCAACATGCTGGGCCAGCCAGGTAACGGCCTCGCTCTCTGCATGCGCACAGACACACTCCGTCATGCACTCGCACCCACAGACTGACGACACTCACTCACACGTTCAAAGCCACTGCGTTAATAATGTCAAATCGTCCTTCTGCTGCTCTGGTTCTTTTAACTCTCTGGTGTTGTCATAACCATGTGTTGTCGGAGCTTGTCTTGAATAACATGTGCATGTTAGTTTATGGTGTCTATTCTGCAGGCTCCACTCCCCTCGATCTGTTCAAGTTCTATGTGGAAGACCTGAAGGCTCGCTACCACGACGAGAAGAGGATCATTAAGGATATCCTGAAGGTGGGAGATGTTATTTACTGCCACCTAGGGGTCGAGACTCAAATGGCACCCTATTCCCTGCCCTGCGTTTGAACTATATTTTGCGTTTTTCCCTGTTTAGTGTACTACTTTTGAGTACCTAGAGTAGGGTGCCATTTGGGATGCATTTAAATCTACTTTACAGTGTCTCTTGTCTGGTAACCACTTTTGATTCATGTGCATTTCATGAACTTACTTTCTTGTCACTTTGTTTCCTCCCGTAGGACAAAAACTTCCTGGTGGAGGTCAACACTAGCTTTGAAGACTTTGGCTCTGTGATCAGCTCAGACAAGAGAGCCATGACGCTGGACGCAGGCAACATCAAGCTGGCCTTCAACAGTGTAAGAGTGCTGCCATTTAGACCCGGCTTGTGTCCCAAATAACACCCTAGATAGTGCAATACTTTGGACCAGACACATATGAGCCCTGGTCAAAAAGTAATTCACCAAATAGGGTGCCATTTGGGATGCTGATCATTTCACTGACCCCGCTGTGCCCTCCCTCTCGCCTTCTGTAGTTGCTGGAGAAGGCAGAGGCTCGGGAGAGGGAGCGGGAGAAGGAGGAGGCCAGGAAGATGAAGAGGAAAGAGGCTACCTTTAAGAGCATGTTGAAGCAGGCCACCCCGGCCCTGGAACCAGAGGCCACCTGGGAGGGGGTATGAAATTATATTACCCTTAAACCACAGGGGTCAAACTCATTCCATGGAGGGCAGTTTTTGCTCCTCCCTTGCACTTGATTGATTGTATTAAGGTCACTAGTTAGTATAGAATGCCTCTCGCCTGGTTGTTTAGGTCTTAATTGAAAGGAAAAGCCAAAAACCTGCAGACACTAGGCCCTCCATGGAATGAGTTTGACACCGCTGCCTTACACACACACATATTGGTGTTAGGGGCTACTGTCTGGCACCTGATTTGATAATCATGCAAATAGTCGAAAGCGAACCATTTTATTTTCTGACTTCCTATGGTCTCTTTGGATGTCGTAGGTCCGAGAAAGGTTCCTCAAAGAATCTGCGTTCGAAGACGTGACTCTGGAGTCTGAGAGGAAAAGGATATTCAAAGACTTCATGCATGTCTTGGAGGTAAGATTAATTTAACTGTTATTAACCTTTCTAGGGCAGGCGTTCCGCTAGCGGAACCCCTCGACAACATTCCGCTGAAAAGGCAGCGCGCGAAATTCAAAAATATTTTTTGAAATATATAACTTTCACACAAGTCCAATACAGCAAATTAAAGATAAATACAATTGTTATTCACAGAATTAAAGATAGACTTCTCCTTAATGTAACCGCTGTGTCAGATTTTTTGAAAATTTATGGAAAAAGCATAATCTGAGAACGGCGCTCAGAGCCCAATCCAGCCAGAGAAATATCTGCCATTTTGGAGAAATAACACAAATATTCACTTACTTTTGATGATCTTCTTCAAAAGGCACTCCCAGGAATCCCAGTTCGACAATAAATGACTGATTTGTTCCATAAAGTCCATTTATGTCCAAATAGCCACTTGTTGTTAGCGTGTTCAGCCCAGTAATCCATCTTCATGAGGCGTGAGCACTTCGTCTAGACAAAAACTCAAAGTTCCGTTACAGGTCGTAGAAACAAGTCAACCGATGTATTGAATCAATCTTTAGTATGTTTTTAACATAAAACATCAATAAAGTTCCAAGCGGAGAATCCCTATGTCTGAAGAAAAGCACTGGAATGAGAGCCAACTCTCTCGTGATCGCGTGTCATGAGACCAAGGCTCTCTGCCAGACCACTGACTCAGGTCTCATGAGAGCCCCTCCTTTATAGTAGAATCCTCATTCAAGTTTCTAAAGACAGTTGACATCTAGTGGAAGCCGTAGGAAGTGCAACTTGACTCCATAGACACTGTATTCGGTAGGTCAAGCTTTGAAAAACTACAAACCTCAGATTTCCCACTTCCTGGTTGGATTTTTCTCAGGTTTTCACCTGCCATATGAGTTCTGTTATACTCAGACATCATTCAAACAGTTTTAGAAACTTCAGTGTTTTCTATGCATTTATTAGCATCTGGGACTGAGTAGGAGGCAGTTTACTCTGGGCACGCTATTCATCCAAAAGTGAAAATGCTGCCCCCTATCCCAAAAAGGTTTTTAAACTCTGTGGGGGGAAAAGTATCCAAGAATGTGGATACATGTGTAATCATCAGGACATACTATACACCAACCTGACTGCTGTTTCTTCTCCTCACAGCACGAGTGCCAGCATCATCACTCCAAGACCAAGAAACATTCCAAGAAGTCCAAGAAGCACCACCGGAAGCGCTCCCGCTCCCGGTCTCGATCGCGATCGGTCAGTATGCCCCGTCACCGCACAGGCCAAGCCCCCTCTATGGCCCAATTCCAAATCAACACATATACCCACCCTATACACTTGTGGAGACATTTTGTTTTGTGACCAAATTTTTATTTATTTAGTAATTTCTTAATGGGGGGGGTTACAGGTACAATATACAAATTCATATAATTACATATTCAGTTTCCGAGGCCAGTATTTGTATCAGCATGGCACCTGACCAGACAAACCTCCCTCCTACTCACACCCTTCTCTCTGCAGGGCTCGGAGTCTGATGGTGAAGACGATTATCACAACAAGAAGAAGAAGCGCTCACAGTCCAAGTCCCCGTCCGAGCGTTCCTCCAGCGGTGAATCTGGTCAGTGGTTTTCACGTTGACAATACTTTTACGTTTAGGCATTTTCTCAACACATTTACATGGAAGAAATGTGTGGCGGCCATTTTCTGACATCCCTGTCCATTTGGTCAACAGAGAGAAGTTATAAGAAGTCCAAGAAGCACAAGAAGAAGGGAAAGAAGAGGCGTCACAAGTCGGTAGGTTCTCAGGACTGGACTGTATTTTTGGAGGAATGATTGGGCCACTTGGGGAAAGGATGTGGAGTGCAATGGCTGACCATGTGCTGGGTATTGTGACCTTTCAGCAGTCTCCTGAATCTGAAGGGGAACGAAAAGATAAAGGAAGAGAGAGGGACAGCAAGCGTGAGAAGGACCAGGAGAAGGAGAAAGAGAGCGACAAGTCCCGGGGGAAGAGTCGCTCTGACTCCAAGCAGAAGTCTCCTAAAAGGAAACCTACCAAGGAGGAGGTGAGTCGTCCCATTCCGGTCACTGAAGCCAGCCTGGGCTTTTAAAGCTTAAAAAAAAAAAAATACACCATTCCAGTAAACACCACTTGTACTGCTATTGAAGCGTTTTGGCTCATCCTGGGTGCAGAGGTCATATTTTGTACTATCCTCCTAGTGCATCCCAAATGTCACACGAGTCAATATGTAGACTCCCCTACATATATGTATTTGGACAGTGAAGCTAAGATGCAATGTTTTATGAGGCGATAGTACAGAATGTCACTTTTTATTTGAGGGTATTTTCCATTTAGAAATGTAAAGTACTTTATGTATCTAGTCACCCCCACCACCATTTGAAGGTGTCAAGTATATTTACTATTGTATTAACCCTTGGCTTACAATGGTCACGCCCCTCCGGAAATCACATTAACATAATACAAAAATCTGTGTTTAAAATAGAAATGTTTTTTTGTTGTTGTCACAATTGCCGATATCGCCCTTCCACATCTGTGGTGAACGGTGTTTGTCAGACCAAGAGACATCCCAAAAATCTATTGTCTCACGAAAACATCTGTGGTGTCCAAATGGTTTACACACTGGCATTGGCATTTACCCTTTACCCCTTACCCCTAGGACACCAACAAGACTCGTCTGAAAGGTACCGTTTTTAAAAAAATGATGGAAGTATATAATAGCTAAATGATCCTTTGTATGACCATCTTAAAACAATTCCATGTTAGTTTAGAACCGCCTACCTCTCCCACGGGTTATATAGGGCTCAGACTCTATATAGGTTAAAGTAGTCAAAAATGGTACTATTTGGTCCCATATTCCTAGCACCCAAGGACTACATCAAGCTTGTGACTGAACTATTGGATGCATTTGCAGTTTGTTTTGGATTATGTTGTGCCCAATAGAAATGAATGGTAAATGTGGTGGTCACTTTTATTGTAAATAAATGTTTCTGAACACTTCTACATGATTATGGATAGTCATGAATGAATCGTGAATAATGAGCGAGAAAGTTGGAGGCATGTATATTGTCCCCCCTCTCTTTCCATAAGCATGAAAAGGGGAATGTAAGAAGCACATGTAGCCTATTGAAATGATAGGCTACATGTCATATTAAACAAGAGATAAAAACTCTAAATTATGTCAGGAGCCAGACAGGGAGCCTTAGAAGGAACGATAATTAATCATTTAGGCTATTATTTTAAGGTTATAGCCTACAAAGAAATCCATTGAAGCATTTGCAAGTGCGGCACAATAGGCTGGTAAGAACCTAAAAACGCACAGCATTTAAACAACATTTTGTTGTATTAAATCATTAGTGTATAAATTGTGCATATATAGGCTGTGACTTAGAATACTTTGAATTCATTTTTTCGAAAACAAGTTTGGCCAGTCAAAATTGGAGCAGGCGAACGCCAACGCTCCTGCATTTTGGGAATCTCGCTCGGTGTTCCATTCAAATTGGGCACGCTCTGCTCCTCGCTTCGCTCCACTCACATATGCTGGTGTGCCACGGTACATATTCTTAACAATAAACAGGCTCATTGTATTCAGAGGGTATGACACCATGTCATCATGGGTATGTCATCATGTAGCTCTACATCAAACATAGTGATCATAAACTGTATATGACATGATTTTTATGATGTAGAAATGTGAAGTGCAGATTTGGACTCACAGGTGTTCCGCTTTCTTGTCTGACATCAAAGCGGTATTTATTATAATCCTCAACGTCTCATCTGTCAAAATACATAGTCCTCGTAATTTACAGCAATTCTCTCACTTAGACATTTGCTAAAGTTAGCCAATAACTGGGAGGGACGGAGGCCACTTTCTGTCGCGCGCGGTGTTGAAGTTCAGAACGGCTGTCAGTGAAAACCCATACAGAGCTGTGAAGCGCAGAGCCAGAGCTCTGACATTTATTTTTTATGTAACCAGGTAGGCCAGTTGAGAACAAGTTCTCATTTACAACTGCGACCTGGCCAAGATAAAGCGAAGCAGTGCGACAAAAACAACAAAACAGAGTTAAACGTACAGTCAATAACACAATAGAAAAATCTTTGTACAGGAGTAGGAAGGTAACGCAATAAATAGGCCAGAGGTGAAATAATTTAGCATTAACACTGGAGTGATAGATGTGCAAGTAGAGATACTGGGGTGCAAAAAGAGCAAGAGGATAAATAACAATTTGGGGATGAGGTAGCTGGGTGTGCTATTTACAGATATAGCGTGTTACTGTACAGCCACTATGTTCCAATTAGTGCCCATATCTGGTATTTTCAACCCGTATACAGGTGTGAAGGTCTACTACACTTCAAGTGAATTTCTCCAAAGACATATGACACCTTAAGGGGGACTAGATGCTTAGTGCTTTAATTTCTAAACAGATAAATGTGACATTCCATCGCCTCATAAGTATTGTTGGAAAATGTGGGTTTTGATGTCTTTCTGTAGGGTGGCTGGGACACATCAGGCAGCGAGCTGAGTGAAGGAGAGCTGGAGAAGAGGAGGAGGACTCTACTAGAACAGCTGGATGCTCCTTAATGTTCCGTTTCTCCCTATGCTCTTTCTTCACTTCATCCAACATGCATTCCCCCTAGTGCTTCCTTTTCAGCGTAATGCCACACATGCTTGGACAGGTGCTGCAAAATTCTGGTAAATTTCCCCAAAATCCCGGGTTTTCAGGAATTCCCATTTGAGAGATTCTCCTAATTCCTGGGAAGTTCACCAGAATTTCGCAACCCTACTTTGACTGTATGTAAACTATGGGAATGAATCCGCTGCACAAGAATACTGGGTACATATTTTCTTTGTTTCCTTACATAATGGGAAGTGGTCACAGGCTGAGTTGACTACTTTATCAGAGTAAGGTCTACTGTGTTGAAATGTTGCCTTTGATAATATCCTTTCTCTTTGTAATTTGTAGTCATTCGTAGAAGTTTTTCTTTGCTACTAGTTTGATATCTAAATGGATTAAAAGCACATCTTAACATTGCTCTTCACGGTGACTGTGCCCTGCAGTTCGCAGTACATTTTCTTAGTTTGAGTCCCAAATGCCACCCTATTCCCATTATAATGCACTACTTTTGACCAGGGACCATGGTCAAAAGTAGTGCACTATATAGGGAAGTAGTTATTCACTGTTTGTCCCAAAGTCTGTTTGAAGAATCCATGTTCTGTACATTTGATTAAAAAAACAAACAGGTGAAACGAGACATTTTAAAATTAATCTTTGGTCTAGGATTGGTTGGAGGAATTAAAAGTCCTTGTGACCTGATCTATAAATGTAATAAAATAGTTGACATGGATTAGCCTTCCTGTACAATTACCGAGTCACACACATAGGTCCCCCTACAAATAGTGTTATTATTTCCTTAGATCATCCTTTTATGCGGACCTCTTCTCAGAACTCATTCAATAGGCTTATTAGTATCTGTGACATGCTAGGCAGGCTGTAAGTAATGAGTGCTATTGTAGGAGGGAGGCCCAAGAACATGGTGCAGAAGAAATCAAGACTGAGTTCCAACAACATAAGCAGAGCTGGCCAGAGACTGACAAATGGAGAGCCTTGGTTGCTGCCCTGTGTGCCAGTCGGCACAACAGAGATGAGTGTGTAATGATTGCAACTGTAATTACATAGGATGAGATGGATTCTGTATCAGTAGACATGCTGTCTGCTTAAACGAATATTAACGTTGAAGTAAAGATGCGCACAGTGTAGACAGTTTATTTGATCATATCCATTGAACTCAATCTAACAAGTATTTTGTAATAAGCACATATTGCCTAAAAAAAACATGAAGTTAATAACATGCCAATATTATCCAGTCTTATGAAGCTGATGAGTGGTTAAGTTCACAGGAAATCTAGAGATGAGTGGTTTGTTGCGCATGCTATAATGTGGACATTTACAGTCCCAAGACCACAGGAAGCTTCTCTGAATGTCAATGGGTTACCTATAGAGCGCTACTTTTGTCCAGTTCCTATTGTGCTCTGGCCAAAAGAAGTGCACTATATAGGGAATAGGGTGCCATTAGCGACACATACACTGATCTAATAACTCTTTACTGTCGGGCAAGTGTGACACCAGGGCATCCTGTTTCACACACTAGATCATTATGTTCAAGAGAAGCCACATCTGTTTGTCTTAAATTAAAAATACAAAATGGACCAAAAGATACGTTAAAATAAGAAATTGTATATGACATGGTGTTTTAAACAATATGTACAATATTAACCTTATATGGTAATGAGTAGATTAAGAAGTATAAAACAATGCATACATTTATCAAAATATCTGTACATTTCAAAAACGTCTGTTCTGACATGTTTTTAACATACTTAAACACTATCAAAAACAACTGCCGCTCATTGTCCAAGTGGGTCACATGAGCGATACTGAATGGGAACAGTTTTCAGTGGTTAAATACTATACATTAAAGTTATAATAGTGAGTTGACAGTTTCCTAGAGATTCATTAGCCGATAGCAGTTTTCAGAGTAAAAAAATCTTGGAATCCAGTTTTCATGACAAGCTCCTCAAGTAGCCTAAAGTGCCTTACTTGCAGCCACTACACTTCACTGGAAGTATATCTGCCGAGAAGTGTTTGTTTCAGCACCTTTCCTATTCGCTCTGAGTCAATTGTGTCTCTCGCTCTGGTCTAGTTTGGCTGTGATCACACAATCGTATGACCAAACAACGACCTGGACCAGAGCTATTGTGGCTCCAGGGCCCCCACCAACAGCATTGCATGTGAATGGCACTTGAGGTCTACATGAGGAGAATATATAGTTCTATCTATTCACGGCTTGGTCCACTAACCATGTTAACACTGATAAATGAGATGTTAATACCGTCATAACCGTAATATGGAGGCCAGCTATATACAATTCACATTAGCCTGGTCTCATCTTGAGAAAGCCACACCTCTCTGAGCTATATTGTCTTTGATATGATTTCTCTGTGGTCATACATTGGTGTACATATGTCTACCTCATACTCGCTTAAGTACTTTCTTTGAACATATTTGTTTTGGATCACTGCTTTATAATATACTAAAGTAAGACATGTACACTACACAACCAAAAGTATGTGGACACCTGCTTGTCAAACATCTCATTCCAAAATCATGTACATTAATATGGAGTTGGTCCCCCTTTTGCTGCTAAAACAGCCTCCACTCTTCTGGGAAGGCTTTCCACGAGATGTTGGAACATTGCTGGGGGGACTTGCTTCCATTCAGCCACGAGTATTAGTGAGGTCATGGAATCATCACTCCAGAGAACACGTTTCAACTGCTCCAGAGTCCAATGACGGCAAGCTTTATACCAGTCCAGCCGACACTTGGCATTGCGCATGGTGATCTTAGGGTTGTGTGCAGCTGCTCGGCCATGGTAACCCATTTCATGAAGCTCCCGACAAAGTTATTGCGCTGACGTTGCTTCCAGAGGCAGTTTGGAACTCTAGTGAGTGTTGCAACTGAGGACAGACAATTTTCATTTAACCAGGCAAGTCGGTTAAGAACAAATTCTTATTTACATTAACTTGCCTTTAGGACTCGGCAGTTCCGTTCTTCGAGCTTGCGTGGTCTACCACTTCGCGGCTAAGCTGTTGTTGCTCCTAGACGTTTTCAATTCACAGTAACAGCACCTACAGTCGACCAGGGCATACATTTGACGAACTGACTCGATGGAAACGGGGCATCCTATGACGGTGCCACGTTAAGTCACTGAGCTCTACAGTAAGGCCATTCCACTGTCAATGTTTGTCTATGGAGATTGCATGGCGGTGTGCTTGATTTTATATACCTGTCAGTAACGGGTGTGGCTGAAACAGACAAATCCACATACTTTTGTATATATAGTGTATGTCCCCTTTAAAAAGTACATTAGCCCTTTAGTAACAATGGAAAAGCTAATGCGTTCTTTAAAGTGCCACTCGAGCACATTGTGTAATTTCTAAGAGTGATGGCAGTAGCACCAGGAATGTAGTAAGATACTAGCTATGAAATACCATATTCATCCCCTGTGGCGGAATACCTTTCGACAGCTAAGGGAACCGCGACCCGTTACATTCTACACTTCTTTCAGGAATCCCTGCTACAGACGTCTGTGTCCAGTTTTACATATCAAAGGAAAATACAATTAAAGCCAGATCAAGTTGTATTGCTTGAAGTAATAAAAAATAAAAAAATCACAAGACAGACAAACAGGAGGCAAAACAACAACTGAACACAAGTAAGTTTTAGGCACTTGGCTTGTCTAAGGTTCCCTAAAACTGACCTGTCAGACCCATCATCTCTCCTTCAGTCCTTAAGAGTGAGAGACTGCTACACTTTCCACATCACTCCCCCTCCGCCCCTAACATGCACTTCCCCCTCTTCAAATGACGACTTCAGAGTTGTTGACCGGCCGCAAGTTCTGGTCGTCAAAGCGTCTCCTGACGCTCCTCCTCACCGCGTCGGCTCGCCTGTAAGGCTGATTGCGAAGACCTGGAATGGAGGAAGATGTGTCAATCATCTTGCCAGGGCCTTCAGATGTGCCCAGAGGCTGGTTGCGTTGGCAGCCAGTCAGGCAAAGCAGCTCGAGTTCTACAGAAACATTCCCCACTCCGTTCACTTATCTGGACGTAAAACAAAAACAGGTCTACAGAAAAGACCTGATTGATTTACAATCAATAAAACAAAACAAGCTATGGATGGCCCTTTATTACAAGCCTTGTCAATGGAGAAGTAACATGTTTTACAAATTTCAAAAAGGCTGAAAATGTCTTCCATGAAGAGCATTTTAAATATAATTTTGCATTCTTTGATTTCAGACATACCTACCGCTGAGGGAAAGCCCTCAGCGGTAGGTAACTTAAAGGGAATGGAGGTTCAAAAAAAGAGAGAGATGCTTGCCAGGTCTGGGACACATCCACCACCACAGGGGTGCTATTGGAGGAATTCCTTACCCTTGAGTGGACATTGGGAAATTTAGTAATATTATTCTTCTTTAGGGCTGGATGGATGAAGAGAAGACAAAATGGAGGTTAAAGAAGCAGGGTGACCAGAGGAGTCACTCCAGTGTTTTCACAGTGTCCTTGCAGCGGTGGGAGCGAGCAGCCAATAGGGGGGCAGGGGACAGAATAAGACATGACTAGAGGTGTTAAGGAGGGCCAAAGCTAAGACAAAGGGAGAACAAACCAAAGCATTTGTTTTTCTGGGTCTCAAAACTCAGGCTGCTTTGCAGAATGACTACCAGCATGACAAAAATAGAGCTAAGCATCAAACTTTGCACTAAAACTTTGGAATAGTTATCATGAACCAACTTTTTTTTTTCCCAACAAAAAAAGTTAATATTGAATAGAACACGGACCAAAAACCAAAAGAACAGCATGCATTCAGCCAGGTACATGGGGATAGGATGCAAATTAAACTGTTCGGAAATGTTTAGAAATACTGAGGCTTTTCCCTTCAAATCGCTAATTCATGTATCTGGCTGTAGGTTAGTGGCACACAAAGCACATGTGACATTCAAGACCACGTGTCAGAAAATACAACCTCATGCAATATGTTAGAAAGGTGCCCTGGCAGGCCACAGAAAGTCATGTGATCAGATTGTGCTCCATCACCAGGCATTTGAGCCAAGCACAAGGTAAGGTGGGGAACTGTAGCTCTGGTCCAGAGCGCTACGTATAATTTCAAGGCTCAGCATCAGCAAGACAGATGTAACACCCTGGATCAGAGATAGGGGATCTGGGAACAGGGGACATTTTTAGGTATGAAGCAGGAGAAAGCCAGTGGCATGCAGAGACCCGAACAGCAGCAGTAATACATGATGAACACGACACTCATTAGTTTTCATTATAAGGCAGACGGACACACAAGCAAGGTATAATGCCACAGCCATTTTAAAATGAGTCAAGATCAACACATCCTAACTTACAATATATTATAGAATTATAGGGTAAACTACTGTGCTATGTTGACAATACTAACTATACTAAAACTTCATCTACTGAAGCAGAACTACAATACACTATACCACATAACTACTGGCATTAATACTAGTCAACATAACATATGTCATGCAATATAAACATCTTGGATGGAAGTCAGTGACAATCCGTTGGGCTACGGCCTAGAAAGCACTTCAGCTATTTTAACAGCAGAGGGCACTTACCACGCTGTCTGATTGATATACACTGAGTGTACAAAACATGAAGAACACCTTCCTACTATTGAGATGCACCTCCCAGTCCCGTCGGAGCATGGACTCTACAAGGTGTCAAAAGTGTTCCACGGGCATGCTGGCCCCATGTTGCCTCCAATGCTTCCCAAAGTTGCATCAAGTTAGCTGGATGTCTTTTGGGCGGTGAACTATTCTTGACACACACAGGAAACTGTTCAGCGTTGCACTTCTTGACACAAATCCAGTGCTCCTGGCACCTACTACCATACCCAGTTCAAAGTCACTTAAATCTTTTGTCTGGCCCATTCACCCTCTGAATGGCACACATACACAATCCATGTCTCAAGGCTGAAAAATCCATCTTTAACCTGTCTCCTCCCCTTCCTCTACACTGATTTGAAGTGGATTTAACAAGTGGCATCAATAAGGGATAATAGCTTCCACCTGGATTCATCTGATCAGTCTATGTCATGGAAAGAGCAGGTGTTCATAATGTTTTGTACACTCAGTGGATGTATTACTAATACAGATAGAGTGAGCTGGTTTCTCACTCTTCTCAAATATCAATGGCCTGACTGACCGACAAGAAAATGTCTGTGACATTATGGTCTGCTATGGGTGATGATAGAAACGGATAAGAAAGTATATAACAGGGATGACACGCTTCATGCAGGGTAACGGAGTTGACATCAGCGACTCCTCCCTCCTCATGCTCCCCTCATAGGAGGGGCGGACAGACACCACCCCCCCCCACACACACACATTCAAACACACACGTAAGTGACACCCACAGAGTGAGAGAGTGAAGAGGGAACACACAACACACAGTGAGAGTACAGGGAAAGAGAGATAGGAAAGAAAGAAGAGAAACTGTATTTACAGCAACCTTTCAGAGAGAGAGAGTTCTAAGCTTTAGTAATGGCTCTCCTCATTGTGAACCGGCTCGCAGAAGAACCGAGAGCCCCGTTTGGCTGTGCGGGCGGTAAAGGGCACTGTCTTCAGCACTGCATTGAAACAACGACAACAGCCAAGACAAGACAGTAAGGAGAAGCACACATCTACAGGGTTTTAGAACAAGTTAACACCCTACAGCGTACAGCATTAAAAGACTGAAGCACAGAAACATTAACACATTCTATAGAGGGTTACAGTCTACTACAGGCCTACAAGGGCTGCAAAATTCTGTGAACTTTCACAAAACTCCCAGGTCTTCCAGAAATCCCCGGTTGGAGGATTCCCTGGAATCAGTACAGAATAAGTAGGACATTCGGGAATCTTCCAACCGGGGATTTCTGAAAAAGCAGAGAGCAGGTAATGATCGTATACACATTTGAGCCGGCTCCAAGTGTCTAGGTTAGGTTAGCTGGACTGTCAATGCATGTTTTTAACACATGATTAAGGTTAAATAAAGCCTTAGGATCGAATCTTTGACAGTTCAAACATTTCAATAGTTCAGAGGCAACGTACTTGTTAGGGGTTTAGAAGCCCATGTTAATGATTGAATGAGACTGGATTAGAGCACAGGAGAGGACTTGCATGCAGAACACCCAGTGTGTGTGTGTGTGTGTGTGTGTGTGTGTGTGTGTGTGTGTGTGTGTGTGTGTGTGTGTGTGTGTGTGTGTGTGTGTGTGTGTGTGTGTGTGTGTGTGTGTGTGTGTGTGTGTGTACGTTTGGATGTGTATAAGTAATGTTGGGTGATTGTAGAACTGATGGTGATTGGCCCCCGGTCCTGTTTACCGGTGATGATGTCCTCGATGGCTCCGTCCTTTCCCTCGTAGACGTGGCGGCTGCCCGTATCCTTCACCTGCTTCTTCCTCAGCTCAGCTATCACCTCCTGCTGCTGACTCCTGCCCCGGGTGTTCTTATGGGACGGAGACTGGTGGGGAGACCACACACACACACACACACACACCCGGACGTACGTACGCACACAGTCAAATCACAGGCGCCTTTTTCGACTATTCAAACAGCATTAGGGTGTCCGTGTGTGACACTTTATAGCTCTATAAAACCTAGAGCCGTAGCTGTCACTCTAATGTGTCCATTGGAAAGGTTCTACATATATTATATATACCGTCTATATTTCCTGGTTGGTTTACTAACAGTTTATGTTTACTGGTTATATATAGTGGCTTATCTGGACTTTATGTGATACACTAGGTGTCTGCAGTACCTAATATAGCTGCCCCACCAGCAGGTGGGGGAGGAGGGAGAGCGGGAGGGGGCAGAGTTAGGGGAAGGAGAGACAAGTAGAGCTGTGAGAGAAAGATAAGCTTAAATTATAGGAAGAGGATGAGGAAGGAGAGGGAAAGAGAGAGGGAGAAAGGGTGAGAGGGGGGAAGGGGTAGTTTATCTTATAGGAAGTGGGTGAGGAGGGAGGGAGGGAGAGAGAGAGATATAGATGAGGGAGGAGAGGTTACCTTCTTGTCCTCCTGGTCCATCATGGCCTCCTGCTCCAGACGTTTCTCTATCATCATCTGCTCCGCTCTCTTCTTCTGCTCGTTGTCCTCCTCCGCTTGCTGAAAGAACACACACAGACACACTTAGACTGAGCCTTAGACTGAGGTGTTTCCACAGCTGGGGGAACAGGGATGAGGGTTGGTCAGGAGCAGGTGGGGGGGCTTGGGACATTAGTCTCACCCTGTAGGCCTTGACGAAGCGCACAAACACCGGGAAGAACACAGACGGGGGCGTCGTTTTGGAATTCTCGCCGAAGAATTTGACCGCCTCGTCGAAGGCATCCTGTGAGAGAGAAAAAATTGCACATTTTGCATTCGTGATTTCCCTTCGACGTTCTTTAGCATCGAAACATCTGTTACATATGCCAATCGTAAGTTCATCCTGTCAAACATATAAGGCCAGTTTCTCAGACCCAGATTAAACTTAGTCCTGAACTAAAACCTTTATTAAAGTCGCTGTATTAGTTTGGCACAAAATCAATTCGGTGAGAGGAGATTTACCTGTGCGATCTTGGCGTCGTCCTGCAGCTTTTTCAGCTTGCCCTCGTTGTGTGTGATGAAGTCTTTGAGCATGGTGTTGTGACCGTGCATGCTGTACTCTCTCTTGGTCAGGTCCATTCCCCGCTGGAGCTCCTTCACATCCAGCAGAACGTTCTCTAACGACACTGAGATAGCACGCAGACACACACACACAATTGGATACTGTTCAAATCAGGGAGGGCCATACCTCAGTGAGTTTACAGCACAGCTCTTCAGAGTAACACCCAGCTTGGAGGTGTCAATTCCTCAGCAAGAGAACGACATCACAGTCCGTTGTAGCACAAAACGGCAGATGACTGAAGGCGCAGTGCAACAGAATTGTCTGCGGACCAAAGATCGGCTACAACCCAATGACTTAGGCAAGCGTCCCAAATGGCACCCCTATTCCACATATAGTGCACTATTTTAGACCAGGGCCCATAGGGCTCTGGTCAAAAGTAGCGCACTATGTAGGAAATAGGGTGCAGCCTAGGTTCTGATTTAGCATCAGCCCTTTCACTGTAATATCACGAGGCCATATTGTGAATCGTACCTGCTGCGGCCTTCTCCACGTAATGCAGTTCGTTGTAGAACAGATTGACCTGCTGGTATTTCTCCTTCACCACGTTGGCTATGTAGTGCAGCAGTGTCATTTTCCGGTCCGTCGACTTGGTGTCTAGTAGCTGGGGGAATTAGAGGATTTAAAAAGGCGTGCGAAGATAATTACGCCCCAAAACGGAACCCTATTCCCTTTGTAATGCACTACTTTCGACATGGGCCCATTAGGGCTGTGGTTCAAAGTAGTGCACTAAATAGGGAATAGTGTGCAATTTGGGATGTGGCCAATGACAATCCTGAACCACGTTATGCACTAGCAATACATTTAGGATGGGAGAGAAAATCTCTTACCAAATCTAAACTTTGTAGTTTAAAACCGTATACCGCTCCCCTTTTACTGCTGTTCATGTAGTTTCCGAGAGCCAAGATAATCTGTGGGGGAAACAACAGCACTGGAACATCAACACAGAAGGCAGCCAGGAACAGTATTTCAAACAACAAAAAATCAGCACGGAATATTTTCGATGCAAAGAAATCTGTTATTGGTCGCTTACCTCTAGAATTTTCTTGAGTTTCTGTGAGGATTTTATTGACACAGATGCTGCGATGATCGCATGAAGTTGCTTTAAAAAAAAATAAGAAAGAAGGAAGTAGAACAAAAGTCAGACAAGAGGAGAATAAGTCAAACTAAAGAAGGCCCTGTACACACTCAGGTTGTACAACTGATCTACAACACATTTGACAATGGTTGTGATACGACTGATATATTTATGATACAATGGAGAGTTGGTCCTAGGGCCGGGCGGTATACTGTATTTTACTATATACCGGTATTAATGCACAGACCGGTTTGGGTTTTTACTTTACCTTCTATAACGTTATTTGAATTTTTGGTTTGTTAAATGTGATATGCCGTGTGTAACGTACATTTTTTAAGTTTACACTGCTACTTGGGCCAGCATCATACCACCCTGCATCCCACTGTTGGCTTGCTTCTGAAACTAAGCAGGGTTGGTCCCTGGATGGGAGACCAGATGCTGCTGGAAGTGGTTGGTGGGCCAGTAGGAGGCACTCTTTCCTCTGGTCTAAAATATATCTCCAATGCCCCAGGACAGTTATTGGGGACGTTGCCCTTTGTAGGGTGGTGTCTTTTGGATGGGACATTAAATGGGTGACCTGACTTTCTGTGGTCACTAAATATCCCATGCCACTTATTTAAAGAGCAGGGGTGTTAACCCTGTGTCCTGGCTAAATTCCAAATCTGGTCTTCATACCATGATATACACCTAATCATCCCCAACTTTCCAATGGGCTCATTCATCCACCTTCCTCTCCTCTGTAACTGTCCCCCAGGTCGTTGCTTTAAGCGACAATCTGTTCTCAGTTAACTTACCTGGTTAAATAAATACAAGTGAGTCATCTCTCTCCATACCACTTTCTACACAGACCTAGCCCGGCCCCCTATCACTCAAGGAGAGTGTTTGATGTTGCTTGACCACGAGACGCTTTCGTTCAGTTTGCATGGTCAATGCAATAATGCTGATGACAATGTTGTTTCCACTTTGCTTCTTAATGTAAAGGGTTCTATAATTACACTATTATTTTGTGTTTCTTATATCTGCAAACAGCTAGTTTGTCTTTTCTTAGCAAGTTTTAAGTAAATCGCGTTACTGCTAATGTTAATCGCTAGTTAGCGGTCTAATAAATGTACTGAGCTAGCTAACTATACAGACTGATACCAGTGATGGTATAGGCCTAAATCAGCATATTGTTTGTGCAACATTATCTTCTAAATCAAAGAGGAATAGGCGAAGGAAGCATGAATATGTTGGCTACATGAAGAAACATTTAATGTAGCTAAACCGGTAGGGTCCCCTAAGAAACACTGACCAACACTTTGGTTCCTATCCAGTCACAATAACTCCTCCCTGGCATTTTCATTCGTTGTCATGTCAAACACTGCATTCAAAGTGCCCACTATACATTTATATAGAATTAGAATAATCATTCTATTTCCATGATTCCAACAGTTCACCCAAGTGTTTTGCTGTAAATCGCAAGTCAAATCGCAACTGCAACATTTGGTTAAAAATATGGCCTTGATTTTTTGCCCAAATCGTGCAGGCCTACGTGGCAGTGTGGAAATGACCTCAAATGAGTGCTGGAAATGCAGAAATGAATGAAAATGCAGGAAATTATTTTTGGTATGTGTTGCCACCCTAGGGTCACACTACTCATAAAGCAAAGTTAGAACTTGTATTATTCTAAAACATCAAATACAGTCAAAAATTTGATATGGTATTTTGGACATATCGCCCAGCCCTAGTTGGTTTGCACAAAAATGTTCACACGATGCTTGTGTAATTTTTTGGTGTGCAGAAAACACCCCGTTGTATCACAAAACCCAAAAGCGTTGTACATCAGTTGCACAACTTGAGTGTATACAGGGCCGAAGACCGAATCCTCCTCTCCCGTCACATATAACCTCAATCATATCAGGTAAGCCCTAAGACAGCCTCACCGGTGTCAGCATCTGAACGCTCTCGCAGAAGTTGCCTATGAAGGCCATGATGGTCATCTTCTGCATGAGCCGCTCGATCTTGCTGAAGTGCATCATGAAGCGGTCCTCGTCCGTCAGAGCCTCCACGGGCTTCCGCTCCTTCTCGTACTGACGCATGATCTTCACCTCGTTCTCCGTGGGCAGGAAGCGCATCAGACACTCCACGTAGTCCACCGACAGGGTGCGCAGGTCAAACCTGACGGGAGGGGGGTGGGGGGGACACGCAGGTGATGTCGGTTATTAGACACAGAAATGCGCGCTGTGTGGAGGCACAGGCAAACACGGACTGGAGACACAGACATGCACACAGACGCTATTGCTATACAGACACACACACAAACAAAACCCTCATTTGCAGTGATACATAGATTAAGAAGACCACTAGGTCGTGTTGCGGAGTCCATGACGTCTTACAGCTGAATGGCCTTGCAGATCTCCTCGGGGGCCTTGCCCACTTTCCTCAGGGTGATGGCCATGTTCTTGGCCCGGTTGGCGTCCAGCAGCGCCACCTTGTTGGGACCCTTCTGGATGATCTTGGTCTTGCTCACGGCCAAGTCGATGGCCGGGCCCTGGGCTTTCGTCTTGAACATCTCCTCAAACTCATCCACGTTCAGGTCCTGAGGTTGAAAACACACTTCAAGTGAGAAGGTTTGAATCCTAAGCAACCCTGTGGTGAGTAGCCTACATGTTGTTTTGAAGTACAGAAGACCAACATAGCGTTTAGAGAAGGTCGAAGTGTGAAGTGCATATACGTGGGGGTGAGTGGACGGTTCCCTACCTCCAGTATCCTCTCGTCGTCGATCTCGTTGAACACGGTGCCGTTGATTTGGTTGGGCTTCAGTGCCACCCAGTTGAACACCGGCAAACGGAACTTGGTCTTGATGGGCTTCTTAATCTTCACGGCTGCACCGGAACACAGAGGAATAAGTCAGCAAACACACCATCTACCTCTCTCTGTCATCGCTCTCACAAACACACAGTGCACACATCGTGTGATGAAGGATAGACATAGGCTGCATGGATCCCAAATGGTGCCCTATTCACTATGTAGTTCACTACTTTTAGTACTACAAAAGAAGTGCACAAGATCAGTGGAGGCTGGTGAGGGGGAGACGGCTCATAATAATGGCTGGAATGGAGTCAATGGAGTGGTATCAAACACATGGTTGATACCATTCCATTGACTCCATTCCAGTCATTACTATGAGCCGTTCTCCCCTCAGCAGCCTCCACTGCACTATATAGGAAATAGGGTGCACTATATAGGGAATACGGGTGGCATTTTGGACACACACAGTCCTATCAGTGACTGGTGGTGGTGACACACATGGATATGCCTCCCTCCGTAGATAGATAAATAGGCTGAGACTGGCCGTCGGTCTCATCTTAAGAGCCCATTTAATGAAATCCCGCCTGAGAGAGATGGAGATGTGCTCTACAGCCACTTCTACAGCAGGGCATGATGGTCTCTGGCTAGCTCTTTACTGCTAGCCATAGCCACTAGTTTATTGATTTAACCTTCATTTAACCAAGACATACTGTTCAGTAGCGGGCCCAGAATAGTGCCTTGGGGGACACCAAATTGAGTTAGCTATGATATTGAATGTGCATATGGCTAGGGTTGTCATCCCTGGCACAGTGGCATATTGTGTTTATATAGACAAAGATTATGGCCATACGGAGTATATAAACCCAGATTGACTGCCTCTCCCCGGGTAACCTCTCAAGCACACAGACAGACAGAGGTACCGTGGAGCCTAGCGATAAGGATCAGGATTGGAGATTGTGACAACCAGGGCATTCCAGGCTTGCGCAACACTCTCCTATCTTGTTATCAATACCAGCCTACCTGCAGTGGCACGTCAATGTGTTTGAGCATGCAACAACAGACACTTCCTGACATTACAATAAATCACACACGCACATGGTAGAATACAAGTATGGAGACCGTGCAGGAGTTGGAAATGTGGCATTTTCAGTGCTTTCCCATCAGTCAAGACTAAGTAAGACAGATTGTACTGTATTTTGTCTCGTCCCATTATGTGTAACAGGCTAAAGACCCCAGCAGTTCAGGATCCCAGAATGATGACAAATGATCCCAACTAGAACTCCATGTCCTGTGGTCCTTGTTTTGTGGATAGACTGTTGTTTCATATTTTGGTGGGCTCAAGCCTTCTACAGTACAGCTGTGAAGAATTAAGAATATTTTGGGGGAGTCTGCAAACAGTCGCAAGAGAATTTAAAGAGAATGCATGAAACAAAAGAGTCCAATTTCATGCTTGGCTAGACTAAAAAAATCATAGGGCATAAATGGCCATTTCTATGCAGACATTCCTCCTGTGTGTGTGTGTGTGTGTGTGTGTGTGTGTGTGTGTGTGTCTTGTCTTCACGTTTGGTGTTATGACTAAAAATACCATTTCCAAATACTCAGGAGAGGAGGAACAGTGAAAACACAACCACATGACAGAAAAAAACCTACAGAACAGTTTGATGGGTCCCTCTGGTTGGCAGAAAACAAGATAGAGAAAAACAACCAGAGAAATCATTATTAAGGAGAGAAAGATTAGTAAGATAATAAATCATACAAAACAAGCTTCACAGCTGAAAGTGTACTAATGCTAGTGCTGTCATATACTGAATTAAGGCTTCAGATCAAGAGTCATATTCAAGGTTAAAGGTCAAATTCTGGAATGATCTTGTGTCACATTGTATCTTTGTCTCAACTGGTCAAAGTCTGCAGTGAGTACAGACCCAGTGACACACAATGAATGATAGGTTAAGGGGGAGGCCAAGTCAGTGAGTCAGAAGACGCCTGACTAGCCGTCACATCCGCTCTGAGTCACCCATGATATCCACACCCTGATATCCAGGAAGTCAAGCAGCTTGAAATTGCGGTGAGTAAACAGCATCAGACACAGTGATACTGTAAATATCGGCAGGGTTCAAAAGGCCTAAAGGATATCAGGAGGCTTGGCTCAAGTTGATAAGGCAACATAAAATTGTGAATTTAGAAGCATTGGAAAGCACATGGTGTGCATTCAGAAATTACTCAGACCCCTTGACTTTTTTTCATATTTTGTTATGTTACAGCCTTATTCTAAATGGATTAAATAGTTTCCCCCCCCTCATCAATTTACACACAATACCCCATAATGACAAAGCAAAAACAGGTTTTTAGAAATGTTTGCACATTTTCAAAAAACAAAAAACGGAAATATCACATTTACGTAAGTACTCAGACCCTTTACTCAGTACTTTGTTGAAGCACCTTTGGCAGCGATTACCTCTTCTTGGGTATGACGCTACAAGCTTGGCACACCTGCATTTGGAGAGTTTCTTCCATTCTTCTCTGCAGATCCTCTCAAGCTCTGTCAGGTTGGATGGGGAGCATTGCTGCATAGCTATTTTCAGGTCTCTTCAGAGATGTTCGATCAGGTTCAAGTCCGGGCTCTGGTTGGGCCACTCAGACATTCAGAGACTTGTCCCGAAGCCACTCCTGCATTGACTTGGCTGTTGCTCAGGGTCGTTGCCCTGTTGGAAGGTGAACCTTCACCCCAGTCTGAGGTCCTGAGCGCTCTGGAGCAGGTTTTCATCAAGGACCTCTCTGTACTGTGCTCTGTTCATCTTTCCCTTGATCCTGACTAGTCTCCCACATCCCCACAGCATGATGCTGCCACCACCATGCTTCACCGTAGGGATGGTGCCAGGTTTCCTCCAGACGTTACACTTGACATTCAGGCCAAAGAGTTCAATCTTGGTTTCATTAAACCAGAGAATGTTGTTTCTCATGGTCTGAGTCCTTTAGTTGCCTTTTGGCAAACTCCAAACGGGCTGTTATGTGCCTTTTACTTAAATGCTGCTGACATTTTTTGGTACCCTTCCTCGACACAATCCTGTCTCGGAGCTCGACAGACAATTCCTTCGACCTCATGGATTGTTTTTTTGCTCAGACATGCACTGTCAACTGGTGGACCTTACAAAGACAGGTGTGTGGCTTTCCAAATCATGTCATATCAATTGAATTTACCACAGGTAAATCACATTGTAGAAACATCTCATGGATGATCAATGGAAACAGGATGCACCTGAGCTATTTTCGAGTCTCATAGCAAAGGATCTGAAAACTTCTGTAAATAAATACTTTTGCAAACATTTCTATAAGCCTGTTTTTGCTTTTTCCATCATGGGTTTTGTGTGTAGATTGATGAGGGAAAAAACTATTTAATCAAATTTAGAATAAGGCTGTAACGTAACAAAAAGTGGAAAAAGTCCAGGGGTCGGAATACTTTCTGAATGCACCGTATTATGATAAGGTCTGATAAAATACTGCAAATGATTAACACTTGATAATGACGGTTCACAAACATACCAAAAAAGATTACAATTGTGATGATCACTGATAGCCGATACCATTAACATACATTACAGTTTTCTTCAATTGCGTTGGTGCGATTTTCACAAGTAGGAAAGTTCAAAACGTTTAGTACAAAACTCAAACCAGATAATCGAAAAGGCAGTTTTAAAACTCTAAGCACATTTTAAATTGACTAAGTACAACACACAAAAACATAGGTCATTTTTTCACCAAACTTAAATCAGTGTTTCATCTAAAAATACGTTTCACATTGCACATGATCCCCTCCAGGCCATGGATGAGGCATGCAATGATTCGCCATGCCAAAAGGTTTTTCTCCACTCCAGGTGCATGAACAATGAGGACGTTTATTGCAATGTTGATGAGAACCTATGGCCAAATTCTCAAGACAGGCTTGAGGCTGCAAAACTTTGTTTCTTTCTTTCATTTGTTTCATTTTAATACAGGACACCTATGTTGTAATTACATCTGAACAATATATTTTCGCATCAATGAAAATTTGTAATAATCTCACCTTTTGACCACACATGGGATAGAAATTATATAAACATATTTTTGGGATCAATGGTTGTTTGGTGAAAGATGTCACCAAACAAAATGAATGCAAAATAAAAAGGTTTTGAATAAGTGTTAGCAGTTTGGAGTATTGCATTAACAGTTTTGAAAATGCACCAAAGCGATAACAAAAAAACTGTAACAGAACAAAAGCGTATCGGGAAAACCCATCTTTCATTGTCTGGTCCAGCGTGATTCCTCCACATCCACTACAAAGGGAATAGGGTGCCATTTGAGACGTATTCAGTCTCACACGCAGGCGGCGTCTGGGTGGGATGACCTTACCTGCTAACCCTGAGTTGAAGATGACAGTGGGGGATCCACAGCCGGGCAGCGGTGGGGCCATGGGGGGTGGAGGAGGGGGCGGGGGGGGGGCAGACGCCGTCATAGGGCCAGGGGAGGCGGGGGCGGCGGGGGAGGGGGAGGAGCAGCGAGGCCAGCCAATGGCCCATTTGGCACTGGAATAGAGGGAGCGAAATAGAGGAGAAGATGAACAAACAGGAGCAGAGGGAACAAGAGAGAGAAAGTAAGCGTGGAATTGAGATGACAGCATGCCAAGTGCTGTCTTCCATTGAGACTCAATCAGCAGAGTACAAACTCCTCTCGTGTGACTGCTCTGCTCTCGCTTTCTCTCTCTGCTGGCTTCCCCAGCTCTGCCTCTGTGTCTGTTTATGTTACAACTCAAATGCCAGAGCTGGAACAGCTTGGGCTAAAGGCATACCGTTACATTAAATTCCACTCAAGAAAATAGGACAGTAAAAATGAAAGGGCATGTTGTGAAACTAGCAACTAGCAGTCCAGACTGCTTCGCTACCATCTGTGACTAAACAGTAAGCTAAGCCGGAACTGGTCTGGACTCGGAATTCCACCTACCAGGCACAGGTGGTGGGGGAGGAGGAGGGGGCGGCGCGGGCATCCCCGGGATCCCATTCGACCCCATCGGGCTGACCGCACCCCCGTTATAGCCCCCTGGTACACCCTCAAATCCGGCCACCAGCGGGCCCCCGGGGGCGGGCGGCGAGGTCAGGATGGAGATGTCCCCGTCGCCCTTCTTCTGGACCGTCATGGTGCCCTGCTTCTCCAGCTCGTGGATCTTCTTCTCCAGGTTGCACTGCCTCTGGATGGCCTCGTCCTTCTCCTTCACCATCCGCCGCAGCGTGTGCACCTGCGAGTTGGCATCCTTGTACACCTCCTGGGTGGGGGGAGGGCAGGAAACAGACAGACGTGTTACTGCATTGCACGCAGATCAGAGGATGATCAACCTGTGTCCGTCAGCCATAGAATTACATAAAGAAAAAGTAGAATGGACACTGGCATCCCAGCAACATGACTAAAGAACCGTCCGTCTTGGTCGGGGGGGGGGCGACCACTTTACTTCTAGGATCTCGATGCCGTCAACGTCACTAACTCCTCTCCCCTACCGATTGAGGGAGTAGAGCGAGTAAAGTCTCAAGTCTCACCCGGACGGCGTCGAGCTCCTTGTTGCGCGTCATCAGCTGTTTCTCCAGCTCCACGATCTTGGACATGGCCTCGTTCTCCGTGTCCTGCAGCTTCTCCGTCATCTGGGGGAGCAAAGGTCGACAAGGGGGGTTCCGTCAGATCACATGACACGTATAACGCAGACTGAGTGTTTGTAGTGAACGTGTCAACGAATAAATGCATGGAGAGAAATGGATGGATGCCAAGTCACTGAACGAGTGACTGAGGATTCAGATAGAAGGGACGGCGGAGTGAGTTATCAAAAAGGTAGGGTGGCAAAGAGTCTCCTGTAGGGAGTCAGAGTGTTATTGGATAGAGACAGTACGTCTGTGCGTGGTTGTCGTTTCTTCTCACATGTGACATGTTCTCCTCCAGCTCCTCCACCCGCTCCAGCGCGGCGTTCTTGGTCTCGGCGTCCTCCAGCAGGGCGCCCACGTCAAACACGTTGTCCAGGTAGGCTTGGATCTGCACCTGCAGCTTGTCACTCTCCGTGTGCTTCAGCTTCTACACACAGACACTTACATTAGATTTTATATTTAGGAGACACTTTGATCCAGAACGGGAGATAGACAGACATGCAGGCAGGACCGATGGATATACAGACAAACAGACAGACAGACAGACAGGTCTGACAGACAGGTCTGAGGATACTGAACTTTACTGAACTCAGGGTCGCATCTCAAAGACGAGGATTGATTTCAGCTTCTTCTTCAAGGAGAGGGTTTATAGAATTAATTCATTTTCCAAACAGAGTATTGACCTTGTTTCAGAGTCTTGAGCTGAATAACTAAGTGCATTTTTTACTAGCATCTCAACATGTTTCCTGTGATATATAGCAGGTTTGAGGCCAATTGCTTTTCAATTCAGTAAGTAAAAATAAATCCCAATTCCAATTCTCCTCGAGGCCTACCTAGACAGAAAAATGTAAATGCTTTTCCGTGAGAGAAAAACATTGCAATTCTGTTTACTTCCTGAATTGACTGACTTGAAATGGAATTGACTCTAGGGCCTTTGCTGGGGCCATATTACCACCACACTGGCAGCCATGAGTCATGACCACAGTAAAATTCCACGTGACTGTTATCTCCTTTATGCCCTCTGGACATGTGTACACAACTTGCTATGTACCATCAGGTCCTAATGGCCTGGTACTCAGGGCTCTATTGTCCCTCTGACATCAATGCAAATGAAATCACAATTCACATCAAACACTTGACATCAAAACAGTATTGTGCTTTTAAAACTCCCCTCGCTGTGGTGATCAATTTGAAGAAAGAAGTTCAACAGCAGGTTGAAACTGAGTTTAAAACATGGTCGTTGTGGATGTTGTTTCAAAGCCTAATTCAACAAAATGGACAGCTGCTTTCTAAGGTGATGATTAATTACAAAACAACCATACGCATATATTAGAGCTTATGCATATGAAGGTTTATGAGCCCAAGCCCCCCCAAAAAAGAACTGAATTAAAATGAGGATTGTTCCGTTATACAATACATAGCCTACCCATATTACACATGGCAGAAAAACATCAAACAAAACCGATTTAAGATGTCTTTGGTACATAATTGGTCCAGCCTATACTCCAAAATTAAAGTAATGGCCTTTGAGTGTGGACCGTATTATTATGCATTCTGGATAGACTGGTTACTCTATGCCACACTCCAAAATGTCTGTCCATGAGTCTGGGAGAGAACGTACAGCCCTAGACAATGCTATTGGCTCATTGATTGTGCAGGGCGACTTACACTTGACCTACAATGAGTGAATTTGTATTTGACTTTGAATAGCTTAGTAATAGTGATTTCTTGATATATTTTCATAATTAACTGGGTGGCACATTACCTTTAACTATACAGAATATCTCACCGCCACGCGTTTCCATCTCCTCCTCGCTCTCCTTTATTCCTGTCGCGTGCGGGCAGAGGGGCTGTCAACAGTTTAGTGAAATATGTTTTGTGGCGAGAATGTCCCCAAATTAAGCACTGGGTAGCTGCAAGGAGGAGGTTGGAGAGCCCATGGCATACAGAGTTTGGGAGGAATATCCACCTGTTGGGCAGTGAGAGCGTTCTCCTCAAACAGTGGTTGACGCGAGTGGAGTGAAATAAGTGTTTGTATATTTATTTCTCAGCTGCTCATAGTAACCACATACTCCGCTATAAAGCCACAGTAGCCTATAAAACAGACTGGCGGGAAAGAGCGCACCCTCCTCCCTTTTCGCTATTCGAGTGCGGACAAATGACATGTGTTTTTCCCCTGCCCCTGTTCCTGCCCATTCGATCATGGACCATTCTAAATCCAAACTCATTTGACATATTACTAAAGACAAGATCTCATTTAGAATTGTCTGACGGGCGAAAATATGATCACTTGATGAGAGAACAGCTGTGCAGCCTGAGGCGAGGGCCCGAGTGCAAGCTATACGTTTGGATTTCTAAGACAGTATAAGGTTTGTTTCTTTCACAACTAAAGTTGACAAATAACTCTAAATCTAGCATATAGGACCTGTTTCAAATGATCACTTTTATGCTCAACATAGCCACTTCATATGCGCACTCTTGCCATAATGGGAAAAAATATCCTTTCTATTTTATTTAGCTAAGTTCTTACTATAAAATCATATAATATAAAATAATGGCACAGGACTTATCAGCATATCTTGTCAGCTAAATGAACAAGCCTACAGCCTATGACATGGAGCATAGCCAGATAACATACAGTAGGACTCATATTCTGTTCTTCGGAAATACATTTCCTTCATTTCGTATTGTTTCTTTAGAGCTGACTAAAATAAATAATGGATGTATTGTGATGGCGTATATATAATTGATTTCTTAAGACTTTTTTAAATATATTTTTTTATCATGTAGATGTTCCAAAGGTGCCCATCAGCAGGCTTGTATGTGTGGAGGCCTGGAGATGCTAAATGTTCATGTTAATTAACGGTCAATTACCGTGACACCGGTAAGCTTTAGCATGACAATAACCGGCTGAGAAAATGTATGAGACCCCAACTCAGGCTGGTATCCAGCTACTTACGTCCAGATAGTCGTCCAGACAGAGCTTGGTGAAGTTGTACTGCAGGTGAACCCTGAAGTTCATGTCCTCTACTGAGTGGACCACGATGTTGATGAACTGCATACACGCCACCTATAAGGGACCAACAAGCACAACCATCAAGGGATAATCTCACTGTACTGATACTCATCCATGGGATATAGGATACATCCCAAATCACACTCTATTCCATGTACTATTCAGGGAGGAGGGTGCCATTTGGGGGGAAAAGTCTTAAATGTGTAAATGAGCATGGAAATGATATGGGTGCATTCGTCATGCTAAATGGGCAGATAAAGGGAGTCACTTCAGACCGCATCCCAAATGGCACCTAATCCCTATGTAGTGCACTACTTTTGACCAGGGCCCATTTGGGCTCTGGTCAAAAGTAGCGCACTACATAGGGAATAGGGTGCCATTTGGGACACTTCCTCCGTGTTGAACGTACACAGTGGAGCGCCACAGAATCAGTGCATTCTTGTCACCCTGCTAATACTGTCTTAATGGACTGCCTTGTTAAGAAGCTTGGAGTCAACTGGGTGAGAGATGCCAGCCCTGTCTGACAAATCTGTTTGCTTTCGCGCTCGTGTCAAATGACTGGCCCTCTACCAAATGGCTCAGAACGGACTTGTGACACACGCGGCCTATTCAAACACACAGGGCATCTGGTTGGCCTCTCATGCACACACGGCAGGCACGGACCAATGGGGAGCCTCAAAGTGGAGGCAGTGTGGCACATTGAGGAAAACAGATATTTCGCTGGCACACACACCATGCCGCCTCATCTAGTTCGATTAACACGTAGGAATAGTGCGACAAAACAAACTGAGTTGCCGAGGATTCCTTACGTGTGGTTGGCTAGATATAGAAATAAACAGAACAGGGTCTGGTTATAAAATGTGATTTCAGGATATGATGTAACCGAACAGCTCATGGCTCGACCAGTGGAAACGCTGTGTACCATAAAGTCAATGTTGTTGTCCATGTCCTTGAAGTGTTCCATTAGCTTCTCGAACCTCTGTGTCTCAGCACACACCTGCAAGAAAAATCAGCAATCATTGACTTTTAGCCGTGGACTCAAAAGGCCATGAAAGGAATCTTTAATTACTTAGAGCATCCAGATATAACGCTTTATGACTGGTTATAAATATGTATGAGTCTTAATAATCTCTTATAGCAAGGCTGTTATGTTTCTCTATGAATAACATTTTTCAGTTGTCTCAAACTGGCTGCTATTTTTTATTTAACCAGGGTAGCCTAGTGGTTAGAGCGTTGGACTAGTAATCGGAAGGTTGCAAGTTCAAACCCCCGAGCTGTCGTTCTGCCCTTGAACAGGCAGTTAACCCACTGTTCCTAGGCCGTCATTGAAAATAAGAATTTGTTCTTAACTGACTTGCCTAGTTAAATAAAGGTTAAAAAAAATAAAAAATTCGATCTAGCAACCTTTCAGTTACTGGCCCAACGCTCTAACCACTAGGCTACTTACCTGAATCATTATGAAATATGTGTGAGACATTATAAACGGGTCCAAGCCTCATAACTGCATTATACATGGAATCGTCAAGTTAAGTCTTACTTTGCAATGCAGAATATTGTATTACCTTAGCGAGAGAAATGAAATGTTTCCGTCATAATCTCTGCCTTATATAAAAACCCAGCCCCTGTACTGTCTCCTCACTCCCTCCCATCACACTGAATCCTTCCCTGATCAAATATCAAGAAGAGCGCCAGCATGGTGAAACCTCCCCTGCCATAGGGCTTTGTAACACTCATGACCTATTTTCCCCCTCTGTGTTTACCATATATACAGCACTGAAAGAGAGAGAGAGAGAAAGAAAGGAGGAAGGGAGAGAGAGAGAGCAGGAGAGGGAGAAAGAGAGAAAGAAGGGAGGAAGGGAGAGAAAGAAAGGAGGAAGGGAGGGAGAGAGAGAGGGAGAGAAAGAAAGGAGGAAGGGAGCGAGAGAGGGAGAGAAAGAAAGAAAGAAAGGAGGAAGGGAGAGAGATGGAGAGAAAGAAAGGAGGGAGAGAGAGAGCGAGAGCGAGAGAGAGGGAGAAAGGGGAGAAAAGAGGGAGGGAGAGAGAGTGGAGAAAGGAGGACAAGAGAGAGGGGAGAGAGAGTGGAGAAAGGAGGACAAGAGAGAGAGGAGAGAGAGGAGAAAGTGAGGTTGGTATGGGGAAGAGAGAGAGAGAGACACCTCTGCAGTTCAGACATCGCTTAAAGGCAGGGAAGGGGAGACAGACAGACGGGAAAGATAAAGAGCCAAGGAGAGGAGAGGAGTGCATAAGCACTCCACACAATGCTCTGTGCCCCAGCCTGCACGCTGCCCCCACTCAAAACACACTCCAAACAACCCCCTCTAACCCACAGGGCGGGGAGTCAAGAGCCCCCTAACAACAAGCTTCCCCATAGAGGGAAAGCAATGAGCACCATCTCAACTCAAGCAAGCCAAAATAACACTTGTATATCTGTTGTATAATAGCATAAAACACGAAAGAAAAGCATCAAAAGAAAGCGCTGTCTTTATATTACAGTTTATATGGAACATACTGCCAGACAATAACGATTGTACAATGTGACCAATAAGATAATCTAATAGTTTTTGGACCATTGCCGTTTCCACCACATATATTGTGAAGGGCCAATCGCAATCCATTGACTTTAATAGTGCAGCGACACACATGGCTATGTCTCTACCTTCTGGTTAAGGGGGAGCGACTCTGAGCTTTAGAGTTGGCTAGTCCACCTCTAACAACAGTGAAATACAATAGAGAGTAATGCTCAATATTTTATTCTGGGTCTAAATATTGTATTAACTTCAGTCAGCCCAATTTTTCCAGAGCCCGCCTGCGGATTGGACTGTTGTACAGAGGGCCCCTCCAGAAGCCCAACTACTTTACACATACAAATGCAGACACACAGGGTCAGGGGTTGTATATATGTATCAAGCGTCTCAGAGTAGTGCTGATCTAGGATCAGTTTTCCCTTCTAGATCATACTGAATTGAAGATTAAATTGAAAGGGGGACCTGATCCTGGACCAGCACGCCTACTCTGCTAAACTTGGTACATACGACCCCTGATCCGGCTGTATTACATAGGTGTCACATAGGTTCTTATATCTGTGAAGTGCCTCGCGAATCACTAACAAACTGTTTTCTCTGTGGGTCTGAGAGGTCTGTGAACTGCCTTTCCGGGTGATCGATGCCGAGCAACACGTCTATAGCCTTCGATACAGGCAGCGCTGCATTCCTAGATGCAATCCTCCACAGGAATTTACCAACCTCGGGTCTGCTGTTGAGAGCATTCCACCACTACACGACTCAATGCGTGAACTACATGGAATGACACCGTTTAGGTATAATAGCATAGCGCCGCCTTCTTGCTCCGCGCATCCGCTGCACCGTACCTCCTTGAAGTTGTCGAACGCAGAGAGGATGATTTCGTGTCCTCCCCTGACGAGACACACGGCGGCCAGTAACTCCAACACGAGAGCTTTGGTTCTGGGAAAGCAGGAGAAGAAAACAATGTTGGGTTATAACCTCGTGTGATGCCACTGCCAAAGCCAACCCCCAGTGATGCCTAAGAAAGAGAGGTCGCATCCTTTCTCCCACAAGGGCTGTTTCCCAAATGGCGCCCTATTCCCTTCCTAGTGCACTACTTTCAACCAGAGGTCCATGGACCCGGGCCCAAAGTAGTGCCCAATGAAGGGAATAGGGTGCCATCCGAGGTTACATAACGTGTCTTACCAGATGATGTTGCTGGATCAAACATGTCAATTCAATAGTACTATATGATAAACAGGGCTGTGGGTCTAATCCTGGGGATTAAACGAAAGGTATACAGAGCAGAGTGAATCCCTCAGCCATAATCCCTATGAGTGATGAGGTGGTGACGTGGTACCTTGTACCGTTCGCTCATTCATTCAAAGGAAGGTATTCTATTATTTTTTATTCTATTCCACACACACACACACACACACACACACACACAGAGAGTGAAGTGGTGCCCTGATCTGCAAGCCGGGCTGTCTAGATGGCTGGCTGAATGAGTTTGCACTGGATGCTGGCTTTACACACACTTTGGGTGGGGTGTTGAATGAGCATGTGCACTGGCTCTATCAGCAGTTGACAGAGCTGGTGCAGTCTTAAGGGAAGGTAGGCCGGTAGTGCTGATCTACGATCAGTTAATCCTTTTAGATCATAATGAAATACGATAATATATGGACCCTGGAGAGCTGATCCTAGATCAGCACTACTCCTCGGAGACGCTTGAAAAATAAGCACCCAGAGGAGCTGTTTAGAACCAGGCACTGGGGGCCATCCACCCAAAGAGTCCATTTTACCTGGGATTCTTATTGTTGAGACTTAGTGCAATTTCATTCACAGCATGCGGGTGGGACATCACCATGTTGAAGCCGTACTGGGCCATCAAAAATAGATAGAGGGAGAGAGAGAGAGAGAGGGGGAGAGAAAAAAGAAAGATAGCTCGTTAATAAACAGGGAGTGACCCGTTTACATAATAAAGGGAAACTTGAGAAATGATCTGTCGCGGAAAACATGGCAGACGACAAATACAATTTGTCTGAGGATAGATGAGGGTGTGTGTCTTTTTCTGCATTTTCTTATGTTACAGCCTTATTCTAAAATGTTTTAAATTGTTTTCCGCCCTCATCAATCTACACACAACACCCCATAATGACAAAGCCAAAACAGGTTTTTATACATTTTGGGACTATACATTTTGGGACATAAAAAAAAAAAAAGATAATGAAATCTCATTTACATAAGTATTCAGACTCAGTACTTTGTTGAAGCACCTGGCAGTGATTACAGCCTCAGGTCTTCTTGGGTCTGATGCTACAAGCTTGGCAAACCTGTATTTGGGGAGTTTCTCTCATTCTTCCCTGCAGTTCCTCTCAAACAGGTCGTAATGTGCAGATGTTCAATCGGGTTCAAGTCCACATTCAGAGACTTGTCCAGAAGCCACTCCTGCATTGTCTTGGCTGTGTATTTAGGGTCGTTGTCCTGTTGGAAGGTGAACCTTCACCCCAGTCTGAGGTCCTGAGCGCTCTGGAGCAGGTTTTCATCAAGGATCTCTCTGTACTTTGCTCCATTCATCTTTCCCTTGATCCTGACTAGTCTCCCAGTCCCTGCTGCTGAAAAACATCCCTTACAGCATGATGCTGCCACCACCATGCTTCACCGTAGGGTTGGTGCCAGGTTTCCCCCAGATAATGACGCTTGGCATTCAGGCCAAGAGTTCAATCTTGGTTTCATCAGACCAGAAAATCTTGTTTCTCACAGTCAGAGTCCTTTTAGGTGCCTATTGGCAAAATCCAAGTAGACTGTCATGCGCCTTTTACTGAGGAGTGGCTTCTGCTTGGCCACTCTACCATAAAGGCCTGATTTGTGGAGTGCTGCAGAGATGCTTGTCCCTCTGGAAGGGGTTATCCCATCTCCATAGAGGAGGTGGGAGCTCTGTCAGAGTGACCATTGGGTTCTTGGTCACCTGATCAAGGCCCTTCTCCCCCGATTGATCAGTTTGTCCGCTTCAGCCAGCTCTAGGAAAAGTCTTAGTGGTTCCAAACTTCTTCAATATTAGAATGATGGAGGCCACTGTGTTCTTGGGGACCTTGAATGCTCCAGAAATGTTTGGTACCCTTCCCCAGATCTGTGTCTCAACACAATCCTGTATCGAAGCTCTACGGACAATTCCTTTGACCTCATGGCTTGGTTTTTGTTCTGACATGCACCGTCAACTGTGGGACATTATATAGACAGGTGTGTGCCTTTCCAAATCATGTCCAATCAATTGAATTTACCACAGGTGGACTCTAATCAAGTTGTAGAAACATCTCAAGGAGGATCAATGGAAACAGGATGCACCTGAGCTCAATTTCGAGTCTCATAGCAAAGGGTCTGAATGCTTATTAAATACGTACATTTAAAAAAAAAAATGTTTGCAAATATATATATTTTTTAAAACTGTTTCCGCTTTATCATTATGGGGAATTGTGTGTAGATTGATGAGGAAAAACAATTATTTAATACATTTTAAAATAAGGCTGTGACGTTAACAAAATGTGGAAAAAGTCAAGGGGTCTGAATACTTTCCGAGATGTACTACATTTGATGAGAGCCCTATGGGCCCTGGTCAAAAGTAGTGCACCAAATAGGGAATAGGGTGCCATTTAGGAGGCAGGCTATGTATTGGGTGAGCATGGGGGCTGGAGAGAGAGAGAGAGAGAGACTCTCACCTGGTAGTTCATGATGGCTCGCAGGCACATGATGCAGACGTGAACATCGTCCTTCTTACAGACCAGCCGGGAGTTTTTCAGAGTTCTCCGGCTCGGCAACGTGTTGCAACTGAAACATACGGACACAGGAGAGTTTTCACAGTATGCACCATTAGTCTGAATTGATACAAACAAAGAAGCAGCGCTTGGTGAACAGGAAAACTGCAGAAATTAAACTTGTTAGAAGGACACAAAGAGTTGTGTAATCTACTGCCTTACTCAAGAGGCCAAAGGGGAATTGAACTATCTCCGCACAAAGATATCACTTGCAGCTAGTACAACGGCAGCAAGTCATTTACATGCATGGCGGCGACCAGGCCGGCTTTGTGGAGATAAAACGGCAAAGAGGGGAGCCTTTCCCGCTGACGCCTTTATCACAATGAAAGGAGAGTGGGTGTGTTTGTTCAAGTGTGTGTGTGCTACTGAACACGGCCCAGTACAGCACAGATCAGCTCCGTCCAGCCAGGGACATAAGACGTGATATTTTCAGCGCTGTCACAAGGCTCTAACTACTAGCAATGGTTCTGGGAAAAGGTTCCTTGAGGCTACCGATGCACACAAACACTGACTCATGTTTGCACCGATGCCTTAGGGCCAAGTCTTCAGTCACAGCATTGGCAGAGTGTGTTGTCTAAACAACCTAGCAAACCACAGTAGATGATAGGTCTTCATGGTCAGGCACGTCTCACTGGTTTCATCAATGTGAGCTATTCACCAAGCAGTTATGACGTCTGCGTGTAGTAAATGTAAAATAGCTATAACAGTAAGTGTGTGTATGCGTGACTTTGTCTTTGTGTGTGTGTTTATGTGTGCTCTTTGTTCTATTTAGGTGCATGTGACAGAAAAAAGACAAGTGTCCTCACGTAAATGAGCTCGCTTCGCGAGACGGTGACAGAATTGGACCGCTGCCTCACCCAGCAGGCGACGGCGGTGTTCTTCGAGAACTAACCTCTTGTACTCTTTCCCCTCATTACACAAAACTATCTCCAGCCCTCAGCCTGCGACCAGGCAGCGGGGACAATAGGTAGAGTAACACATCTGAGGGGAAAAAGGATCTATATCCTGAATGGCACCCTACTCCCTACATAGTGCACTACTTTCTTCTTCTTCTTTTTTTTTACCAGGGCTCTGGTCAAACGTAGTGCACCACATTGGGAAAAGGGTGCCATTCGGGATGCCACCAGTGACTTGGAGAGCACATTGTTTCTTAATCATACAGATGGAATGATGTGTGATGACTTGACTATGAGTAAAAGGAGACAGTCATTCACCCCGCTGCAATGTCGGCCCGGTAGGCTTGCGTTGACAGGCCTGGTGGTGGCGTACCAACTTCCACCCAATGAAAGTTCGCCAAAAGGCTTCGAGCTATGCTTTCGTGGACGTTATTTCAACACTACAGCTACCTAGTCTAAGGCCGAGTCCCGAGCGGCAGCCTACTCCTTGTACAGTGTACTCCTTTTGACCGGGGCCAAATAGTACACTACACAGGGAACAGGGTGCCATTTGGGACACACTTACACTCTAAGTCACGTCTCACTACAGTACAACACCACGTTGACAGACACAACTATAGACTACAGTAGGCTAGCCTGAATAAGGAGCTCTGGAAGAAAGAAAAAAACAGAAGACATACCATCGTCCTTGAGAACACTTTGGGCATTTTAAAGAGCTTGACGTCCTTCCAAGTGTGCAGTGAGGTTTTCAGAAAAATACATAGAATTCTTAATATGACATCAGAAAAGTGACAACAATGATTGACTTGGAGGGGGTGAAACTGTTACAGGCTAAGTTTCTCTATGTGGGAAAAATGAATAAATACTAACATTGCTAATGTTAATTACCTTGACTTGTCAGTCTGTGTAAGGAGGAAACTAAAGAATGTACAGAAGGGTTTGGTTTACAGCCAATTACTAATTGAACAACTAGCCATATACAGAGGGGGCCAGAAACAATGCCAGTACAAACAGCCATTTGCTCTAAATGGGAACAGAAATCTAATTGCTACAGTAAGCACAATAGAGTTAGTAGCAGCAGAACAAATAGGCCTAACTTCCCCTCGCTCCCCTTCACACACTGGGACACAGCTTGGTAATGGAAGCAGGTAGTGTGTGTGTGTGTGCGTGTGTGTCAGGGTTTCTGTTAGCTGGTAAATACCGGCTTTTGGCCAATATTTTTATTTTTAACAAGGCCGATAAAATAAACTACATTTGCTGTCCAAATTGTTGTGAGAAAAAAAGAATTCCATTGTAAAATAGTGCTTTTTATTCATTGATGGAAATACCAGTGGATGTGCTCCAAACGTCAAAGGCAAATATACTTCATAGGCTAATAAATCCTCAAGCAGCTGGGACATTAGAGTTGGATGTGTTTCTAGTCTTACTCATGCAAAAGACTGGAGGTCCCTCACAAGGAACTTCAGCTCAGTGAACCCTGACTGGGCAACATTGGTGAAGATTGTGTTGATTATCTCTGTCTCCAGTGCGCCCGCCCGAGAGGTGTATCTTTCACCAAAACAGAACGAAGACAGCCTCATGATCTCGCCTTCTTAAGGACAAAGTAATGAGGCTGATGTGAGTCAAGCTTCTCCAAGGTGTTGACTTCCCAACAAGCAGTGGCTGCCTTTGAGCAGGCCATGGTCCACCGCAAACGCAAGTAAATTAGAGGCAAATTATTGTGTTCGTCAGGCCCAGTCCTAGCAGTTCTGCTGCCGCACTAGGCCAGATCAACATATGCCGCCCGTGTCACGTATAGTATGAGGATTTGAAATGGATTGATAGACTAGAGTAATGATGTGTATCATGCGCAATTGGTGCATTTCAGTTGAACTTATTCAGTTGCGCTTGGAAACGGACAAATCGTACAATGTTGCAATCACTAGTAGGAAACAGAGTTGTCAATAGGCCCCGTATATCACACGACACGAGTCTCTCGACACCACGATAGTTCAAATTACAATAAACATAACATTTATTAGCATCATCCAGTAGAACTGTAAAAAGAGTGAGGCATTGTAAACTAAGCTTTCTCTCAATGAACCATCCTGAACTCATTTGGTTTATTAATATCACATTTGATTGTCCAACATGATCATTTCTTCATTTTGTGGCTGCCTAGATTGTACTCTTTCCACCTCTGTGTTGCTGAATCGCGGTGGGAATGGGGAATGGGCCGGACCGGTCATGGCTAGAAGGGATCCAGCTTGTCAAAAGTACACTGAACAAAAATATAAACACAACATATTGGTTCCATGTTTTATGAGTTGAAATAAAATACCTCCGAAATTGTCGATACACACAAAAAGTGTATTTCTCTCAATGCACAAATTTGTTTACATCCCTATTAGTGAGCATTTCTCCTTTGCCAAGATAACCCGTCCACCTAAACAGGTGTGGCATATCGAGAAGCTGATTAAACAGCATGGTCATTCCTCAGGTGCACCTTGTGTTGGGGGAAAATAAAAGGCCACTTTAAAACGTGCAGTTTGTCACACAACACAATGGCACAGATGTCTCAAGTTGAGGGAGCGTGCAATTGGCATGCTGACAGCGGGAATGTCCACCAGAGCTGTTGCGTAGAACATAATATCCCAGTTCTTCCATGCCCTGCATACTCAGACATGTCACCCATTGAGCTTGTTTGGGATGCTCAGGATTGACGTGTACGACAGCATGTTCCATTTCCCGCCAATATCCAGCAATGTTGCACAGCCATTGAAGAGGAGTGGGACAACATTCCACAGGCCACAATAAACAGCCTGATCAACTCTATCTGAAGGAGATGTGTCATGCTGCATGAGGCAAAATTGTGCTCACACCAGATACTGACTCGTTTCTGATCCACACCATACATTAGGGCCTAATGAATATATTTCAATAAATCTGAGTAAAATTTTTGAAATTGTTGCATGTTGCGTTTATAATTTTGTTCAGTATCGATTTTTCTTTTTGCTAACCCTAACCCTTTTCCTAACCTAATTTTCCTAACCTGCTATGCTAATTCTCCTAACCTGCTGCTAAATTAAATCAGAGAGGCCTTGATTGTATTTGAAAACAGCTGTGTTCTGTTATTCATTAATTACACATTTTATACAAATAGCCTATAGGACAGGTCGTTGGCAAATTACATTATACAAATATTATATTTTGAAGTCGTGTCGGAGACTAGCTCTTCTCGGCTATTGGCTATTGGCTGTTGGTATTTATTTATATTACGATATTCATTCAAGATATATAGAAGGGATGAAGACGCAACGGGCAATCCTATGCTTTTCAATAAAACCGGTCATTTTGGTTTAAGAGCATCATTCTATTTTATTACAACTTTACAGGCTAATTCCTATTCCGTTAAGATGAATGACTATCTAAAGGTGATGAATGACAATCTAAAGGTGATTTTGAGCACCGTGGGTGGATGCCATAATGCGTTACGCACCCAATGCATATGGACACCCGGTACATTTCTCAAATATCCGGTAAATTCAAATCTTGCCAGTCACGGTTGTCCGGCGCCAAATTTTGCTCATAGAAACCCCGGGGTGTGTGTGTGTGTGTGTGTGTGTGAGTGGCAGGTAGGTAGGTAGGGTAGGTAGGTAGGTAGGTAGGTAGGTAGGTAGGTAGGTAGGGGAGCCAGGGGGGTTGAGGTGGGAGGGGGGTGCTGCGGGCATCTACATCTATCAGACAGCACCATGAGCGACACCTCAAGTAGACCTGCCTGCTGCTGCTGAAGAGTGGAGCACAGAGCAGGAGACTAGAGGACGAAGGCCAGGACAGAACACCAGTCAACATCACAGCTGTCACTGTCACCTTCATACAGCTCACATTCACATACAGCACATTGTTTTTTCCCCCTCATCAATCTACACACAATACACCATAATGACAAAGCCAAAACAGGTTTTTAGATTTTTTTGTTCTTTTCTTGCAAATTAATCAAATAAAATGAACAGAAATATCACATTTACATAAGTATTCAGACCATTTAATTAGTACTCTGTTGAAGAACCTTTGGCAGCGATTACAGCCTCAAGTCTTCTTGGGTATGACGCTACAAGCTTGACACACCTGTATTTGGGGAGTTTCTCCCGTTCTTCAATGCAAATTCTCTCAAACTCTGTCAGGTTGGATGGGAGCATCGCGGCACAGCTATTTTCTGGTCTCTCCAGAGATGTTTCATCGGGTCCGGGCTCTGGCTGGGCCACTCAAGGATATTCAGAGACTTGTCACGAAGCCACTCCTGCGTTGTCTTGGCTGTGTTTAAGGTTGTTGTCCTGTTGGAAGGTGAACCTTCACCCCAGTCTGAGGTCCTGAGAGCTCTGGAGCAGGTTTTAATCAAGGATCTCTCTGTACTTTGCTCCATTCATCTTTCCCTTGATCCTGACTAGTCTCCCAGTCCCTGCTGCTGAAAAACATCCCCTACAGCATGATGCTGCCACCACCATGCTTCACCGTAGGGATGTTGCCTGGTTTCCTCAGGATGTGACGCTTGGCATTCAGGCCAAAGAGTTCAATCTTGGTGTCATCAGACGAGATAAACTTGTTTATCATGTTCTCAGTCCTTTAGGTACCTCTTGGGAAACTCCAAGCAGGCTGTCATGTGCCTTTTACTGAGTAGTGGTTTCCATCTGGCCACTCTACCATAAAGGTCTGATTGGTGGAGTGCTGCAGAGATGGTTGTCCTTCTGGAAGGTTCTCCCATCTCCACAGAGGAACTCTGGAGCTCTGTCAGAGTGACCATTGGTCAGAGAGGTGACCAAGGACCCAAGGCCCTTGCTCATTTTGGCCGGGCGGCCAGCTCTTGGAAGAGTCTTTGTGGTTCCAAACTTTTTCCATTTAAGAATGATGGAGGCCACTGTGTTCTTGGGGAACTTCAATGCTCCAGAAATGTTTTGGTACCCTTCCCCAGATCTGTGCCTTGACACAACCTTGTCTCTGAGCTCTACGGATTATTCCTTCGACCTCATGGTTTGTTTTTTTCTGACACGCACTGTCAACAGTGGGACCTTATATAGACAGGTATGTGCCTTTCCAAATCATGTCCAATCAATTGAGTTTATCGCAGGTGGACTCCAATCAAGTTGTAGAAACATCTCAAGGATGATCAATGGAAACAGGATGCACCTGAGCTCAATTTCAAGTCTCATAGCAAAGGGTCTGAATTCTTATGTAAATAAGGTATCTGCTAAAATGTCTAGAATCACGTTTTCACTGTCATTATGGGATATTGTGTTTAGATTGACGAGGAAAAAACATTATTTAATACATTTTAGTATAAGGCTGTAACGTAACAAAATGTGGAAAAGGGGAAGGGGTCTGAATACTTTCAGAATGCACTGTATGGTGCCACTTAAATGGCACCCTAGTGCACTACTACAGAAGTAGTGCACTATATAGGTAATAGGGTGCCATTTGGGATGCAGACATAGCCTCAGTCTCCTATAGGATCTTCCATTTGATCTAAACTTGGACAGACAGGAGTATTAACACTGTAGCCCCACAGTCCCTTGTACATACGTGCCAGCACACTGACACACTGGATGCATCCCAAATGGCACCCTATTACTTATCAAAGTTTTGCAACATACAGGGAACAGGGTGTCATTTGGGACACACACACTAGCCTACCAGAAGAAGCTCATGAGTCGTGAGTTGAGATTAATTGAAAATTAATGTAGCTTAATCCACCATATGTGAATTAGAATAGTGTTGGGATCAGCGGAGGCTGGTGGGGGGGAACTACAGGAGGACGGGCTCATTGTAACGACTAGAATGGAATAAATAGAATGAATGTTTGATACCGTTCCATCGACTCCATTCCAGCCATTACTGTCACGTTCTGACCTTTATTTCCTTTGTTTTGTATTTATTTAGTATGGTCAGGGCGTGAGTTGGGTGGGCAGTCTATGTTTGTTTTTCTATGATTTGGGGATTTGTATGTTTCGGCCTAGTATGGTTCTCAATCAGAGGCAGGTGTCATTAGTTGTCTCTGATTGAGAATCATACTTAGGTAGCCTGGGTTGCACTGTTTGTTTGTGGGTGATTGTCTATGTTGATTGCTTGTGTCATCACAGTTCTCATTTAGCTTCACGGTCGTTAATTGTTTATTGTTTTTTGTATTCAGTGTTCAGTACTTTCTTTAATTAAATATCAAGATGAACACAAACCACACCGCGTTTTGGTCCGCCTTTCCTTCAACAGAAGAATCCAGTGACAATTACAATGAGCCCGTCCTCCTATAGCTCCTCCCACCAGCCGCCTCTGGTTGGGATTGAGAAGACATGTGCAACATGGTGCGAATGGTTTCCTTTGTGCAACGTCACAACAGTCAGACAGAAGGATTAGCCGTCTATGTGAGAAGTCAATGGGAATAACACCCTGGCACATCATTGAAACAACAGCAGGGATTAACACACGCAGTCAGAAATAGGCAGAATTGGATGAACCTGGTTTAATAACGTAAGCAGGGGGACAATTTCAATGTTGGCCAAATTATAAAAAATGTGTATCATTCATATCATATTCATCACATAACATATCATATTTGTAAAATTACTGTGGAAAAGATAGTTAGAAAATGGGGATTTCCGGCTTGTTCAGTAGCTATGAAAACCCCAGTGTCAGCAATGTGTGGTAGAGATATCATAATCCATAACATTTCATGTGATGTCTGAAAAGGTCGTTTGTTGTGGTCATGAGGCCCTGAAAGGCTTTAAATGGCTTAAGACACGTTTTAGTCTGGCATGGATTTGCAGGATAGAGGATGGGGGGGTGGGGTTGTTTTCCATGGATACGTTCCAAATGGCACCCTATTCCCTATGTAGTGAACCTTTTTTTGACCAAGGCCCATAGGGAATCCCATATTGCTCTGGGCAAAAGCACTATCTAAGGAATAGGGTGCCATTTGGAACGTATCCATGGAAAACAAACCCACCCCCGTCCTCTATCCTGCCAATTCGTGCCAGACTGAAAGGTGGTTTAAGCCATACAAAGCCTTCAGGGCCTCATGACCACAACAAACGACCTTTTCAGACATCACATGAAATGTGCGCGCCTTCAGAAACGTCAAATACAACCATGTGACGGCCCTCCCACTCCGTCTGCCTGAATTCTCTCTCTTTGCTCTTGTTTTCCTTAATAGTGGGCAGAGGCGGGAGGGTCGTCAGCGAAATGGGACACACCTGGGCTCGGGTGTGTCCCGGGATAAATACACCTCTTCCCCATTCATTGAGGAGACTCTCTCCATGCAGACACACCGATAGATTTTTGGTTGTGGCATTTTTGTGGTCGTTTTGTTTGTTTGCTTTGGCACCTTTCAACACCCCCCGTGATCACATTTATGCACGCAACCACTCACTTACACTACTGATTACCGACGACACACACCATTGTTCATTGTATTTATGTTACTTCAGTTAATAAATATATTTCTGTTATTCCTTATCTCCACATTGTCTCCCTTTTTGTTACGGACTTCGCGCCGGTTCGTGACAACCACGTGAATGAACCCAGAGCATCAAATTAGGGAACTATAACAATCCAGACTAAGAGAACCACATTCTGGACTTTTTAAACCATTCCCTGTAGATACCACACACATAGAGTTTTAAATACAGAACTCTGACTACGTTATCATTGTGGTGTAGCCTTATAGTAGCTTCTAGCCTGTAATGTATGGTTAGAGTCCGGCAACTTTCCCAAAACCCCCAGCTTTTGCCAGAAATCAAGGTTGGAGGACTCCGGATGTCATGTGTATTCCCTCTTGATTCTAGGAAACGTCAAACTGGGATACCTGGAAAATCTGGGGGTTCTTTTTTAAATTGTATATGTTATCCACATTTTTTTCAAGCCTAGGTACAGTATTGAGGCGTGTGGTTTACCGTAGCGTGGAGTGTCGCCCGGCGCGGGAGATGCTGTTCCCGTTGACGGGGGACGGGAAGTTACTCCCCCCGTGCAGGTCCTCTATAGATCTGCTCCAGGGCTTGTCCACCGACTTCTCCAGGTTGTTCTCAGCGCTGTCGCCATCAAACCTGGAGAGGGGGAACACGCAGGACAGGAGACTTAAGAGATCGTAATACATCACTGTACTCTCTGATCACAGTCCGACGCCCGTGTCCCAAATGGCAACTTATTCACTTTTAAGTGTACTAGTCTTGACCAGGGCCCATAGGTAGTAAAAGTAGTGCACTACATAGGGTATCGAGTGCCATTTGGGACACAAGCCTAGTCTTTTTCGCGCACTATCAGTAGGTAGAAGGGTATACAAATTCTGCGTAAGTGCAACATTATGGAGATGCTCTTATTTCAGATTTCAGCAGGGCAATAATTCCCAAATAGACGTGGCTTTTTTCTAATGGAAAGGCAGGGGGCTAACTTGTACCAAGCGAATCAAGGTCAACACTCATTGATGGGGTAGACATTTGATACTCGTTGGACAGACTAGTAACATAGGGTCCGAACGTACATTTCAAATGTAACTGAATCTACAAGCCAAACAGAGCAAAATGTCTACGTCCCAAATGTCACCACTATTCCCCTACGTAGTGCACTACTTTTTGACCGGGGCCCATTGGGTGCCCCATAGGGCTCTGGTCAAAAGTAGTGCGCTATATAGTGAATGGGATGCAGCCAGTGGTCCCAGGAACCGTTCGGTTACCACATTCGACCAGTGACTCGGGTGTTTCTGAGAACGAGGCAGCAGTAGCAGCATTGGTCGAGGAAATGCATCACTGATTAGGCAGAAAAGGGCCATTGTGCTCATTGTCTGGGCCTGCGCGAGACGAGGTCCATCTATAGGGTGAACAGAGCGAAGGGGGACTTACGTGACAGCGTACTGCGCAAAAGAAAGATACTCCACCAACACATCCAGGCCTTTGTTTTCGTCGTTGAGGAATTCTCTCACCCACCTAGAAGGAGAAATAACAGCCGGTGTTAGTCCAAGAACAACACTCGGCTCACACAAACAGTACGTGGGCCCACAGTGTGAGACACACGACAAACATCACACACACAGAACTGTCTGGGATTCAGCCATTTTATCGTTGAGATACATGTCAAGTGCTAAGGGTCTGAAACGTGATCTAGCTAGAATAAAAAGCTTGAAATAAGTCCTGGGAGGAGGGGGGGGGGGAGAGAAAGAGCGAGATTTTAGATTTCCCCCACATTTCTCTCACTCTTCCCATCAGTCACTGGGAGGAATAGCGATGAGCCGGTTGGGGGACTTCAAAGCCTTGGTGATGCCGTGGAATACGGCAACACGCACACATATATAAAGACACATAGGCAGCTCCCTCTCTTCTCCTCTCTGCCAGGGAAGGCCTTGACAATGATCAAAAGACCATTTCTACCTTTCTAACCGCCACCAGTGTAAAAGTGGGCCACCTATTCAGCATGCTGGAGCTTTCATCTGCACTCGACAGCGACGGAAAACAGAGCCGTCTTTTTGAGAGACAATACAGAATGTTTGACTAAAGACAGTCTCTCTCTCTCTCTCTCTCTCTCTCTCATTTATGAGCAAAGGACTCACTCACTCACACTCTTTCTAACACTTTCTTTATTAGCGACTCCACCAGCATCGTGTCTATTTACGGGGCCAATTACTTTAACGGGCTGTGATTGCGCGGTGATTGCACCGAGCGTGACACACAGCCAGGCCTTTAGAAGTACTGTGACGATCACTAACAAGGGACGTGCTCGTCTGAGAGCAGGGTCCCATTCATTAGGCACTGAAGGGACGAAAAACGGATTGAAACACGGAGTGCTTTAGGCGGAACTGTGCCCTAATGAACTGGGCCCCTCAGTCTGACTATGGCGTGGCTGCATTCTGACTTGTGTTGCTAATATAAAAGGGATCATTTAAAGGGCATGGGGGCCCTTAATAGTAATGTACTGTAAAGGGAATAGGGTGCCATTTGGGATGCGTCGAAGGTGTGGAGGGGTGTGACCTGACTTTAAACAGGCACGCACAGTAGTCACGAGTCATGACCACAACAGCAACAGTTTGATTCAGAATATGACAATGTAACTTGTCAACAATTGAACGAGGTGAAAACAATTGAAAGGCTGTGTTGTACTCAGTGCTTACTGAGAAAAACGCTATCTCCACTATCAGTAGACGCAAGACGTGTCTTCTCTGAAAAGGACTGATTGTTATGTAGCCTACTGGTCATCACACTGATTTCTTCTGGTTTCTGCCCCCCCCCTTCTTTATAACCGCCGCCCTCCCTCCCACTCCCTCAGTCTCTCTCTGGGAAAAGATAATGCTTCATTATCTCATCTAGATTAGGTCGATTATTAATGTAATCTAGCTTAGCGACATAAGGTCACTAAAACAAGGCACGAGATAATCCACGTAAACAATGCCCCTCCTCCTGGCTTTGTTTTGGGAGACAGACTTCCTCCAACGTAACTCGGCTTTGTGGTTCAGTGTGTGTATGTATGTGAGTGAGTGAGTGAGTGAGTGAGTGAGTGAGTGAGTGAGTGAGTGAGTGAGTGAGTGCATTGGTGTTGTTGGGACCCTGAGATCCTGTAACCGTTGTTGTGTTATAGTGCCTGACTAGCTGGAGTCTGTGTGTTGATGGTACAGAACTGTGGCTGTCTGGTCCCCTTTCTGCAACAGAGTCCCAAATGTCACCCTTTTCTCTATGTAGTGCCCTACATTTGACCAGGACCCAGGTAGGGAATAGGGTGCCCTTTGGGACGCAGGCCTGTGTCTTCCTGTCCCTCACAACTGTCTGCCAGTGTTGCCTACCGTGTCACCGGTGACCTTGCCCCGTCCCATCAGCCCCGCTGCATCCTGCTGTCCCTTATCTTGCCTCATCCTGACTATAGCTCCCAGCATGCACCCCGGCTTCATTACTCCCTGGGACCACAGCTGACCTGGCATGCGTCCCAAATGGCATTCCCTTTATAGCGCACACCATTTCAACAGGCCCACAGGGAATAGGGTGCCATTTGGGATGCAGAAAACACTTTCACATCCACACACACATATCAATTGCCACCCACCCTATGTGATTTGTCCTTAACGAAATTTCCAGTTCTCTCAGGACTTGGGTGGACTCCTGCACTCTCCGTCGGAATTTCTGGGGGCAAAGAAAAGGAATTATTATTAACGTTTCATCACTCTGGTCGGGCAGGTTATAAATCCTAAATCAGACAACAGACACCACCGCTGCCATTCCCGAAAGGGAAATGTCCTGAAGAGAATGTGTGTGTTTCCATGTCTTGAATAGGGCTGCACAAATCTGGGAACTTCCAATACATTCCCTGGTTCCAAATGGCACTCTATTCCCTATGTAGTACACTTGTTTTTTTAATGGGCCCTGGTAAAAGTAGGCACTATTATAGGCAATAAGGTGCCATTTGGGACGCGGTTATATTCAACTCATTAAATTGGTCCTGGCTTGTATTTGAGCTGCCGGGCCCTTTGCACACACCGACCGTAGATCCATTCTTGTCCTGTGTGCTGTTACCGTGGTTTTACCGCCCGGAGAAAACGCTTGGGGGACCGAAGTGTATGACCTGACCTGCATGTGAATATACTCTCTCTCTCCATCTCTCTCTCTCTCCCTCTCTCTCTCTCCAAACAAAAGCCCTGTGGCCTGTTGCGCCACAACTGTGAGGAGGAGGAGGAATAGAAAAGGCACAAGCGTGAGCGACGGGGCTCGCTAGCAGGCATTCATAATCAACGGCCAGAAGAACCAATGTTGCTCACTACTAGTTCAGAGGAAGAAATCTCAATGATGACAGAGAGTGAAATCATTGCATCACCAATGACATAGACCGAGGCGGAGGCTCCCAGTATCCATATCCACCCAGTTTGGCTGTGGCCTTGCCTTCCCGTTCCATGCTGTGCCCATAGTGCATAGTGTAGGGAATAGAGCGCAGTTTGGGATGCACCCTGTGTCTATCAGGGAGGAAACAAACAGAGCTAGACTCAAGTGTTATAAACACAGAGAGCGAGAGAGAGCAGTACAGGGACGTTCCCATTGCCAGGGCTTCTCTGGGCTCGTAGTACTGGGCTGGGTGGAGGTGGTGTGTGTGTTTGGCCCATGTGGAGATGAGAAACAGAGTGTAATTGTATTAGGGAGGAGATCCATTGTGTGGAAATCAGAGCAAGTGCGAGGGCTACTGCGCAGACTCCTTGACACCCCCCGCCCACACACATACACAGTCACGTACACACATACACACCCCACTCCTTACTAAGTACAACCAGCTGTTCTACCAGCGCAGATCCAGAGAGAGCAGAGGAGAGAGGATAGAGAGGACAGAGAGTAGGGGGATAGAGAGGAGGGAGAGGACAGAGAGTAGGGGGATATAGAGGAGAGAGGAGGGAGAGGACAGAGAGTAGGGGGATATAGAGGAGAGAGAGAGAGAGGACAGAGAGTAGGGGGATATAGAGAGGAGAGAGGACAGAGAGTATGGGGATATAGAGGGGAGAGAGGACAGAGAGTAGGGGGATATAGAGGAGAGAGAGGACAGAGAGTAGGGGGATATAGAGAGGAGAGAGAGAGGACAGAGAGTATGGGGATATAGAGGAGAGAGAGGACAAAGAGTAGGGGGATATAGAGGAGAGAGGACAGAGAGTAGGGGGATATAGAGAGGAGAGAGAGAGGACAGAGAGTATGGGGATATAGAGGAGAGAGAGAGGGACAGAGAGTAGGGGGATATAGAGGAGAGAGAGGACAGAGAGTAGGGGGATATAGAGGAGAGAGAGGACAGAGAGTAGGGGGATATAGAGGACAGAGAGAGGGACAGAGAGTAGGAGGATATAGAGGAGAGAGAGAGAGACAGAGACTAGGGGGATATAGAGGAGAGAGGACAGAGACTAGGGGGATATAGAGGAGAGAGGACAGAGACTAGGGGGATATAGAGGAGAGAGGACAGAGAGTAGGGGGATATAGAGGAGAGAGGACAGAGAGTAGGGGATATAGAGGAGAGAGGACAGAGAGTAGGGGGATATAGAGGAGAGAGGACAGAGAGTAGGGGGATATAGAGGACTGAGAGAGGACAGATAGTAGGGGGATATAGAGGAGAGAGAGAGACAGAGATGACAGAGTAGGGGGATATAGAGGAGAGAGAGAGAGGGTGGGGGACAGAGAGTAGGGGGATATTGAGGAGAGAGAGGACAGAGAGTAGGGGGATATAGAGGACAGAGAGAGAGTACAGAGAGTATGAGGATATAGAGGAGAGAGAGTGAGACTGATAACAGAGAGTAGGGGGATATAGAGGAGAGACAATAGAGAGGACAGAGATTAGGGGGATAGAGGAGAGAGGATAGAGAGGACAGAGAGTAGGGGGTATAGAGGACAGAGAGAGGACAGAGAGCAGGGTGAAACAGAGGAGAGACAATAGAGAGGACAGACAGTAGGGGGATAGAGGAGAGAGGATAGAGAGGACAGAGAGTAGGGGGGTATAGAGGACAGAGAGAGGACAGAGAGCAGGGTGATATAGAGGACAGAGAGAGAGGACAGAGAGTAGGAGGATATAGAGGACAGAGAGCAGGGTGAAACAGAGGAGAGAAAGCAGGGAAAGAAATAAAGCAGGGAAAGGAGAGAGCAGAGAAAACAGGGGGAAAGCGAGAGAAAGAGGTAGAGAGTGGGGAGCTGTGCCCGCTCCAGAGGGGGTCATTCTGGAAACAAATCAAAGGCTGATACATTCTTGTGAACTTTTTGGAATGGAAATCTTCCTCCTTGGCTGTCTATTGGCTGAGCGGAATGCACTGGGCCTGCATATGTAAAGCGGAAGCAATGACCTCCAGCTCCGCTCTCCACAGAGGCACAAAGTGGCAATTGTTTGAAGAAAAGGGGGCTGAGCAGGAATGTAAAAACCATAACTCTCTCTGTCTCTCTTTCCCCGTCTCTCTCTCTCTTTCCCCATCTCTCTCTCTCTCTTTCCCTGACTCTCTCTTTCCCCGTCTCTCTCTCTCTCTCTTTCCCCATCTCCCTCTCTCTCTTTCCCCATCTCTCTCTCTCTCTTTCCCCATCTCTCTCTCTCTCTCTTTCCCCATCTCGCTCTTTCCCCATCTCTCTCTCTTTCCCCATCTCTCTCTCCCTCTCTCTCTTTCCCCGTCTCTCTCTCCCTCTCTCTCTTTCCCCGTCTCTCTCTCCCTCTCTCTCTTTCCCCGTCTCTCTCTCTCTCTCTTTCCCCGTCTCTCTCTCTCTCTTTTTCCCCGTCTCTCTCTCTCTTTCTTTCCCCGTCTCTCTCTCTCTCTTTCCCCGTCTCTCTCTCCCTCTCTCCCTCCCCGTCTCTCTCTCCCTCCCCCCGTCTCTCTCTCCCTCCCCCCCGTCTCTCTCCCTCCCCCCCTCTCTCTCTCTCTTTCCCCGTCTCTCTCTCTCTTTCCCCGTCTCTCTCTCTCTTTCCCCGTCTCTCTCTCTCTTTCCCCGTCTCTCTCTCTTTCCCCGTCTCTCTCTCTTTCCCCGTCTCTCTCTTTCTTTCCCTGTCTCTCTCTCTCTTTCTTTCCCCGTCTCTCTCTTTCCCCGTCTCTCTCTCTCTTTCCCCGTCTCTCTCTCTTTTCCCCGTCTCTCTCTCTCTTTCCCCGTCTCTCTCTCTTTCCGTCTCTCTCTCTTTCCCCGTCTCTCTCTCTCTCTCTCCCCCGTCTCTCTCTCTCTCTCTCTCTCCCCCGTCTCTCTCTCTCTCTCCCCCGTCTCTCTCTCTCTCTCCCCCGTCTCGCTCTCTCTCTCTCCCCGTCTCGCTCTCTCTCTTTCCCCGTCTCTCTCTCTCTTTCCCCGTCTCTCTCTCTCTTTCCCCGTCTCTCTCTCTCTTTCCCCGTCTCTCTCTCTCTTTCCCCGTCTCTCTCTCTCTTTCCCCGTCTCTCTCTTTCCCTGTCTCTCTCTCTTTCCCCGTCTCTCTCTTTCCCCGTCTCTCTCTCTCTTTCCCTGTCTCTCTCTTTCCCCGTCTCTCTCTCTCTCTCCCCGTCTCTCTCTCTCTCTCCCCGTCTCTCTCTCTCTTTCCCCGTCTCTCTCTCTCTCTCCCCGTCTCTCTCCCCGTCTCTCTCTCTCTCCCTCCCCGTCTCGCTCTCTCTCTTTCCCCGTCTCTCTCTCTCTTTCCCCGTCTCTCTCTTTCCCCGTCTCTCTCTCTTTCCCCGTCTCTCTCTCTCTCTCTCTTTCCCTGTCTCTCTCTTTCCCCGTCTCTCTCTCTCTCTCTCCCAGTCTCTCTCTCTCTTTCCCTGTCTCTCTCTTTCCCCATCTCTCTCTCTCTCTTTCCCCATCTCTCTCTCTTTCCCCGTCTCTCTCGCTCTCTTTCCCCATCTCTCTCTCTCTCTGTCCCCGTCTCTCTCTCTCCCCGTCTCTTTCTCTCCCAGTCTCTCTCTCTTTCCCCGTCTCTCTCTCTCTCTTTCCCCGTCTCTCTCTTTCCCCGTCTCTCTCTCTCTTTCCCTGTCTCTCTCTTTCTTTCCCCGTCTCTCTCTCTCTTTCCCCGTCTCTCTCTCCCTCCCGTCTCTCTCTCTCTTTCCCCGTCTCTCTCTCTCTTTCCCCGTCTCTCTCTCTCTCTTTCCCCGTCTCTCTCTCTCTCCCCCGTCTCTCTCTCTCTCCCCGTCTCTCTCACTCTTTCCCCGTCTCTCTCTCCCAGTCTCTCTCCCCGTCTCTCTTTCCCCGTCTCTCTCTCTCTCTCTTTCCCCGTCTCTCTCTCTCTCTCTTTCCCCGTCTCTCTCTTTCCCCATCTCTCTCTCCCCATTTCCCTCTTTCCCCATCTCTCTCTCTCTTTCCCCATCTCTCTCTCTCTTTCCCCGTCTCTCTCTCTCTCTCTTTCCCCGTCTCTCTCTCTCTCTCTTTCCCCGTCTCCCTCTCCCCCCATCTCTCTCTCTCTCCCCGTCTCTCTCTCTCCCCGTCTCTCTCTCTTTCCCCGTCTCTCTCTCTCTCCCCGTCTCTCTCTCTTTCCCCTTCTCTCTCTCTCTCCCCCGTCTCTCTCTCTCTGTCCCCGTCTCTCTCTCTCCCCGTCTCTTTCTCTCCCAGTCTCTCTCTCTTTCCCCGTCTCTCTCTCTCTCTTTCCCCGTCTCTCTCTTTCCCCGTCTCTCTCTCTCTTTCCCTGTCTCTCTCTCTCTTTCCCCGTCTCTCTCTCTCTTTCCCCGTCTCTCTCTCCCTCCCGTCTCTCTCTCTCTTTCCCCGTCTCTCTCTCTCTTTCCCCGTCTCTCTCTCTCTCTTTCCCCGTCTCTCTCTCTCTCTCCCCGTCTCTCTCTCTCTCCCCGTCTCTCTCACTCTTTCCCCGTCTCTCTCTCCCAGTCTCTCTCCCCGTCTCTCTTTCCCCGTCTCTCTCTCTCTCTCTTTCCCCGTCTCTCTCTCTCTCTCTTTCCCCGTCTCTCTCTTTCCCCATCTCTCTCTCTTTCCCCATCTCTCTCTCTCTTTCCCCATCTCTCTCTCTCTTTCCCCGTCTCTCTCTCTCTCTCTTTCCCCGTCTCTCTCTCTCTCTCTTTCCCCGTCTCCCTCTCCCCCATCTCTCTCTCTCTCCCCGTCTCTCTCTCTCCCCGTCTCTCTCTCTTTCCCCGTCTCTCTCTCTTTCCCCTTCTCTCTCTCTCTCCCCTCTCTCTCTCTCTCTCCCCGTCTCTCTCTCTCTCCCCCGTCTCTCTCTCTCTCCCCGTCTCTCTCTCTCCCCGTCTCTCTCTCTCTCCGTCTCTCTCTCTCCCCGTCTCTCTCTCCCCGTCTCTCTCTCTCTCCGTCTCTCTCTCTCCCCCGTCTCTCTCTCTCCCCGTCTCTCTCTCTCCCCGTCTCTCTCTCTCCCCGTCTCTCTCTCTCCCCGTCTCTCTCTCTCCCCGTCTCTCTCTCTTTCCCCGTCTCTCTCTTTCCCCGTCTCTCTCTCTCTCTCTCTTTCCCCGTCTCTCTCTCTCTTTCCCAGTCTCTTTCTCTCTCTTTCCCCGTCTCTCTCTCTCTCTCCCAGTCTCTCTCTCTCTCTCCCAGTCTCTCTCTTTCTCTGTCTCTCTCTCTCTTTCCCCGTCTCTCTCTCTCTCTTTCCCCGTCTCTCTCTCTCTTTTCCCCGTCTCTCTCTCTCTTTCCCCGTCTCTCTCTCTCTTTCCCCGTCTCTCTCTCTCTCTTTCCCCGTCTCTCTCTTTCCCCGTCTCTCTCTCTCTCTTTCCCCGTCTCTCTCTCTCTCTTTCCCCGTCTCTCTCTCTTTCCCCGTCTCTCTCTCTTTTTCCCGTCTCCCTCTCTCTCTTTCCCCGTCTCTCTCTCTCTCTTTCCCCGTCTCTCTCTCTCTTTCCCCGTCTCTCTCTCTTTTCCCCGTCTCTCTCTCTTTCCCCGTCTCTCTCTCTTTCCCCGTCTCTCTCTCTTTCCCCGTCTCTCTCTCTTTCCCCGTCTCTCTCTCTTTCCCCGTCTCTCTCTCTTTCCCCGTCTCTCTCTCTTTCCCCGTCTCTCTCTTTCCCCGTCTCTCTCTCTTTCCCGTCTCTCTCTCTCTCTCTTTCCCAGTCTCTTTCTCTCTTTCCCAGTCTCTCTCTCTCTCTTTCCCAGTCTCTCTCTCTCTCTTTCCCAGTCTCTCTCTCTCTTTTCCCAGTCTCTCTCTCTCTTTCCCAGTCTCTCTCTCTTTTCCCAGTCTCTCTCTCTCTCTTTCCCAGTCTCTCTCTCTCTCTTTTCCCAGTCTCTCTCTCTCTCTTTCCCAGTCTCTCTCTCTCTCTTTCCCAGTCTCTCTCTCTCTCTTTCCCAGTCTCTCTCTCTCTCTTTCCCAGTCTCTCTCTCTCTCTTTCCCAGTCTCTCTCTCTCTTTCCCAGTCTCTCTCTCTCTTTTCCCAGTCTCTCTCTCTCTCTTTCCCAGTCTCTCTCTCTTTCCCAGTCTCTCTCTCTCTCTTTCCCAGTCTCTCTCTCTTTCCCAGTCTCTCTCTCTCTTTCCCAGTCTCTCTCTCTCTCTCTTTCCCACTCTCTTTCCCCGTCTCTCGCTTTAATTCCCCTGACTCTCTCTCTCTCTATTTCACTCTCTCTCTCTATTTCACCCTCTCTCTCAATTCCCCCCCCTCTCTCGCCCCCTTACCGCTCTCTCTCTCTCTCTCTCACTTCTCCCCTCTCCCCTGGTGCAGGCTGCTGACCTCGGCGAGGGACACGATAACTCCCGTAGGAACAGGGTATAAAGCCGCGCGCAAGAAGGAGCAGACAGGAACATTGGAGGAGTATCTCACAGTTCTTCTCTACCAGGGCAGGGGCTAAACGGCCCATACAGGCTGACGCTTCGATGTGAAAATAAACACGGGAGGGTCAGGGATGTCTTTCCTCCTCCGAGAGCAGAGCAGACCTGTTTAAATAAAGAGCTGGTGCCTCTCGGTCCGATTGTGACAGACGTTTTCAATAAAGGTAGAGGACGACCATACTTTGGTCAGCGCTGCTAGACAAACAAAGGGAGCGAGGGCTAACCTACTGTATGCAGGCCCTGGAGTCAGTGGTCACATCCCAAATGGCACCCTATCCCCTATATAGTGCACTACTTTTGACCAGAGCCCTATGGGTCTCCCCTTGGACCCATTAGTAAGGCACTATAGGGAATAGGGTGCCATTTGGGATGCAACCAGCGTGTAATAAATCCTTCCTTCAGCCATCGTAGTGCTACGTGTTTATACCCTGACAGAGAGAGAGAGAGAGACACAGACAGAGTAAACCTGGACCAGTCACATCCGTCATCTGGGAGCCCTCCTCCCACACACTACGGCTGGGTTTCAAATGGCACCCTAATCCCTATATGGTGCACTACTTTTGACTAGGCCCTGGTCAACAGTATAGGAAATAAGGGTGTCATTTGGGATGCTGAGCAAACCTGCCCCATCCCACAGTACACTCGTCCTCATAGTCTTACGTCTGCCTACAATATGAGCACCTCTCATCCACCATCCACTCTGTTCCCTCTTTCTATTCCTCTCTTCTCCTCACCTATTTTGTTCCTCAACCTTCTTCCTCTTCTTCCTGCCATTCTCCTTCATCTCCGCCTCCAGAGAGAAACGCTGATCTTTCAACCCTGTTCGGGTATCATTAAAAACAGTGTACCAAGGATGCGTCCCAAACGGCACCCCCATAGGGATCTGGTTCAAAGCAGTGCACCAGAAAGGGAATAGGGTGCCATTTGGGATAGACGTTAAGACTACATCGATAATGCAGCTATGGGGTGCAGGAGTGCCAAAATACACGCTGCATAACACATTCCCTTTGCTCTTTCTATCGCGGAAGGGGACAAGGGACAAACGTTCAACACTATGAAAAAAAACAAAAAAACGAACAACGCTGTAAATAATTCAACATTAGCCTAGGATAGCAGAGACAGACATTCTATTTGTGTCGCCGTCGTCACATCCATCGCCAGCTACAGATCTGAACTCTCACTCTCGTCGTGCCGCTGCGAGCGTACAATGTGGCTCTTGAAACGTTCACTCCAGTCAGTTCAGCGTAATGAAATGATCCGGAACAGTTTGCTGTTATTCTGGCAGAGTCATTCAGTTCATTTGTTTTTAATCACAGAGAGAGACGACGCCGCCGACCCAAATAGCACCCTATTCCCTAGATACTTTCCGATATACCCTCCCGGCCCTGGCCAAAAGTAGTGCACTATAAAGGGAATAGATTGCGGACGCAGACCCTTCTCACAGCGGCACTATCGCTCTCCGCGAGCCAAAACTCTGCCTTATTGGCAAGGCCTGAAGGTTGGCTGACACTGTACTTTAGAAGGAAAAAAAACCACACCCCAAACTCCCCTTCTGTGGCCAGAGAGTCATCCTCAGCCAGTACAGGCTGCTTCACTCCCCTGGTTGTGGGGATGATATCATAACACTCCTTTAAACTATGGTGAGGCTCTGCAAGGCCATGTTTATAGGGACATTTCACTCACAAATGACATTGTGTCAGATGTTTTCAGACCTCAAAAGTAGTCAGAAGGACACCTATATGCCTATTTCCCATGATGACGGTGCACTCATTTGGGGTGGAGACATACAGTAGCTGGATCTACGCAACCGATTGCCGTGGGTCGTGGATTCATCTTGACATTAGAGGTCTGAAAACATCTGACACATTTTTGATTTGAACGTGCAATGTCCCTTTAACGCCAAGGGGTCCACTACTTCTCGGGGCCACTGGGCCTTCTTTCCACAGCCATAGGGACGCTGGGATATCCTAGTGGTGTGGAGCTGGTTGAAAAGGGAAGGAAGAGGCTGAAGCAGTGGAACAGTTGGTTGGGATCAATCAACACTCACTCACCTTCCTGGTGACCGCTGGGTCCAGATAACCCCTCAGCTTCTGGATGTATGTGTGAGGTGGGTTCTTCACTTGGAATCGTTCCTGGGAGAGAGAAAGAGGAGAGCGAGAGAGCGAGAGAGGAGAGAGAAAGAGGAGAGCGAAAGGAGAGAGAGAGCGAGAGAGAGCAGAGAGAGCGAGAGAGAGGAGAGAAAGCGAGAGAGAGGAGAGAGAGCGAGCGAGAGAGCAAGAGAAAGAGAGAGGAGTAGAAAGAGAGGAGGAGAGAGAGAACACACAAGACACATTCGAATACTTTACTTTTTGTTCAGCAGCGGTTACGAGCCTAGCTACTTTGCTCAAGCCTGCGGACTCAGAAACATTGCGGTTGTTTTGTAACGGCACTAGCATCAAAGGCCATCAGATCATCACTCACAGGGACCCCAAAATCATAGACTCCTTTTTGATTCCCTCGTCTTAATGTGAAACCAGCTGGTGGTGGATACAATAACAGCTGATCTTGAGATGGACACCCCTCTTTATAGTATCGAATCACGCAAAAGCCCCATCAAGAATCACCATCATCCATCCAGGCAATGTAAATCATAGGGCTTTGTTGTGTTGTGAGAGGCTGGAGAGCTGGGAAGCAGTCTGTTTGAATGAGTCCCAGACGGCACCCTATTCCCTATATGGTGTACTACAATCCCCAGAAAGTGCACTATATAGGGAATAGGGTGTCATTTCAAATCAAATCAAATCATTTCTGACAGGCCCTATGTCTGATTGACTCTCCACTCACACTGGAGTGGACGTGACCAATATGCCTCAGCGTGCTGTTAGCTACCACCCTGGCAGAGGTAGTCTGATGGACTCTGGTCAAAAGTGGTGCACCATATATGGAATAGGGTGCCATTCGGGACAAAAAAAGTGGCCAGTCCAGAAGGGTGATTAACTAATCCACACAGCTCCTGTTCCCACACAATAGCTTTGTGTCTATGCTGTATTTATGCACTGCGGTGGTTCATCTGTGCCTACTAAGAGCTCCGGAGGAAGGCTGGCTACCCCCGGCTGCACTGACCGACTGGCAGTAGGCAGGCCCCCCCCTTCCCCCACGGTGCTCCAGAGCTCACTACATGTCGCTAGGCAACCCAGGTCAGACATGCAGGGACGCAGACAGAGTGGTTTTTATGTTTCGGGGGCGAGCGGTTTGATCATCCCATTGCTGGCTGTGTGATGATGGCGATGGCCTCGGCCGTCACATCAATGCGTGAGTGAGTGCCTCTCAGTCCCAAATGGCACCCTATTCCCTTTATACTGCACTACTTTTGACCCGGGCCCATAGGGTCACCCACAGGGCTCTGGTCAAACGTAGTGCAAGATATGGGGTGTTATTTAGGCCTCAAACATGGAAACCATTGTTGTTGACAGACAGGCTGCATATGTTGCTGATAGAAAAGGACAGGGAAATTAATATATGTGTCAAGCCTATAGAGTAGAGAAAGTTTATGAGATTCATAGGGGCACATATAAAAGAGAGTTCCTGCATGGTCTAGGACAGCTATACAAGTGGTCTGAGAGAGGATATAGGAAGGGTAGTGGTCTGGATTCGATCTAGACTGCAGTAGAATCCCTCCTCCTCTCCTCTGCACCTGCAGCATGGGGGCTGAGTAAGACAGGGGAGGGGGAGACTGTGAAGGTGGGGGTAAAGGGAGCTGGGAGAGTAGGAAGTGGGAGACTGGGAAGGTGTGGGTAAAGGGAGCTGGGAGAGTAGGAAGTGGGAGACTGAGAAGGTGGGGGTTAAAGGAGCTGGGAGAGTAGGGAGTGGGAGACTGGGAAGGTAGGGATTAAAGGAGCTGGGAGAGTAGGAAGTGGGAGACTGGGAAGGTAGGGGTTAAGGGAGTTGGGAGAGTAGGTAGTGGGAGACTGGGAAGGTGGGGGTTAAGGGAGCTGGGAGAGTAGGAAGTGGGAGACTGGGAAGGTAGGGGTTAAGGGAGTTGGGAGAGTAGGTAGTGGGAGACTGGGAAGGTGGGGGTTAAGGGAGCTGGGAGAGTAGGAAGTGGGAGACTGGGAGGGTAGGGATTAAAGGAGCTGGGAGAGTAGGAAGTGGGAGACTGGGAGGGTAGGGGTTAAGGGAGCTGGGAGAGTAGGAAGTGGGAGACTGGGAGGGTAGGGGTTAAGGGAGCTGGGAGAGTAGGAAGTGGGAGACTGGGAAGGTAGGGGTTAAAGGGCACTGTGCCAGGAGCTTATGTAATATCCTGTGTGTGGAGGGAAAAAGGAGCTTGGTATAGCCGCCAGATAAAGAGGAGTGAATTCCTGGTAATTACAACCGAGCCGCCGTTGTAAATCCCTGAGTTAAAGACATGCTCCGGTACTTTGGCGACTAAGAAACCTTCCGCTTTAGGCTGGATGTGTCAATGTGTAGTTCATTCATGCATAATCTTTGAGCAGAATTACTGTCATACCTCAATTAGCCACGAAATCCCAAGTGCGAAAGCGACTGAGTTCGTGAAGCTGTGCTGTGTAAATTTCCCTACATTTCCCCCCACGTGGGCCAGCCCGCTAGCATTTAGATTTCTTGCCTCAGTCTCTTGCATTTGAGTGACAGCTAGATAGGCCTGCTCAGCACTATCCAATGAGGTTGCAGGGCGGGCCCAACGGCTCACTGGACACAGCAGAGAGAGAGAGAGCAATGACGTGGTGCACATATCTGCACATACGTGACTTACTACGACATATTTGGGGACCACTTTTGGATTGTGAGGTGCTACTTCCAGACGTACTGGCTAAAAAGTATACAAAAGTACCAGAGAATCTCTTTAAAATCCCAGGCAGCACCGCTTCTCCCCCATTCTCAGAAACAGCACTGCAGTGTGGATGAGAAGGACAGGAAAAGGAAGAGGAGAAGGAGATGAGAAAAACTTCTCCCATTTCAAAGGGACAGAGAGGAATCACTGAACATGCACCATACTGGGCCGTCAGGCAGCTGATCGAGCAAATCGTTACAACTCCTCTATGAATGGGGAAAGCAGATGTGTCTCTCTCCGGTGTTGCAGGAGGAACAAGTCGAGAGACACTTTGCTTCAAGGGCTTTCCCAATCTAAAGGCTGAGGATGAAGCACCGTGAATAACTGGGTCATTCCACGAAATGAGTCCCACCCGTTATATAAAATACGTAACGGTTCTGTATTTCACTGAAAGAATAAACATTTTGTGTTTGAAATGATAGGTTATTAATATGGTCAAATCCGGAAACTGAGGCTCGTATTTCTGTGTGTTTATTATATTAGAATTGATTTGATAGAGCAGTCCGACTGAGTGGTGGTAGGCAGCAGCAGGCTCGTAAACATTCATTCAAACTGCACTTTCCTGCGTTTGCCAGCAGCTCTTCATAATGCTTCAAGCATTGCGCTGTTTATGACTTCAAGCCTATCAACTCCCGAGATTAGGCTGGCAATACTATAGTGCCTATAAGAACATAAAATAGTCAAAGGTATATTATATACAAATGGTATAGAGAGAAATATTCCTATAATTCCTAAAATAACTCATCCTAAAAATTCTTAAATGGGATTATTGAAGACTCATATTAAAAGTAACCACCAGCTTTCATATGTTCTCATGTTCTGAGCAAGGAACTGAACTTTTACTTTCTTCTCCAACACGTTGTTTTTGTATTATTTAAACCAAATTTTACTTGTTTCACTATTTGTTTGAGACTAAATTGATTTTATTTATATATTACAAAGTTAAAATAAAAGTTCAGTATTGTTGCAATTGTCATTATTACAAATATATATAAATAGAAATGGTCCGATTAATCGGTATCGGCTTTTTTGGTCATCAATAACCGGTATCGGTATCCGCGTTGAAAAATCATAAATCGGTCGACCTCTAATGCAAAGCTCATATTCAACTTAATGAAAAACAAATTTTCCTATGAAAAAGTTAAATAAGGGCCTCCCGAGTGGCGCAGTGATCTAAGGCACTGCATCACACACTAGCGACTCCTGTGACGGGCCGGACGCAGTTCCTCCGACACAATGGTGCGGCTGGCTTTGTGTCAAAAAGCAGTGCGGCTTGGTTGGGTTGTGTTTCGGAAGACGCACGGCTCTCGACCTTCGCCTCTCCCGAGTCCGTACGGGAGTTGCAGCGATGAGACAAGACTGTAACTACCAATAGGATACCACGAAATTGGGGAGAAAATAGGGTCAAAAAAAAAAAAATGGTACAAATATCAAAAGGTACTCTTTTTGTGAAACGACCCATCTCTCAAAAACATTGCTGTACCAACATTCCATCCACATGGCATTGACAAACAGAAAAGCCATGCTCTATGTCCCAAATGGCACTCTCTTGTTTATTTAGTTTGTAACTTAAGACCAAGGCCCACAGGTCTCTGGTCAAAAGCAGTCCACTATATATATAGGGAATAGGGTGCCATTTGGGACAAACCCATGATGTAGATGAGAGAGGTCTACTGAGGGTCAGAGTAAGGCTCTTTAGGTGATTACAGTCTCTGATGAGGATAATTGGACATTGACGAATTCAGCATGTTCTTCATGCAGGCCTCCTTCGAATCATCTCCTCACATTGTTTTTGTTGTGTTGTGAGAGCATCTTTAATATTTGATCGATCTCCTTAATTTCCCCCCGAGAATTGAATAATTCAACCCCTCTGAATATTTTTTCAGGATAAATATTGTGAAAAGCTGATGCACTTATCAGCCTTGTTTCTCTGGTTACCCCTACGAACATCGCAGTTTCCATGATTATACATCGAGAAACTCAGTGTAGCTATACCGTGACATGGAAAAGCATATTATTCAAGGCTTTAACATGGGTTCGTTATTTTGATGGCAAACATGAAAACCCAGGAGTCCATTTTTTTTTTTGAAAAACATGATCCAACTTTGTTTGCACAAACAGTGAAGAAGATATCGGATCCCGGTGTATCACATCTCACGCCAAAACATTCTCAGGACAGATTTACACCAGTCGATCCCTACACCACTACTTGATCAATCTTTGTTTAGAAGGAGAAGTGTCATTCTGACGCTGTGTCCCAAAAAGCACCCTATAGTATTCCCTATATAGATGAAAAAAAAAAAACGTTTGACCAGAACCCTATGGTCCCGTGGTCAAAAGTAGTGCACTAAATTGGGAATAGGGTTGCATTGAGAAATGCCAGACCACCTCACACATCACTTGGTGTACGACAGTGACAGAAACATTGCCTCAAGCCAGGCAGCAAATTGCAAATTCTTCCCAGCTTCATTGTGTTCAGGGTGGCTTCATATCAATGGTATCCTCAGCCTGAGCGGGTGCTTGGTGGTCCCTCTCTCACTCTCCTCTTTTCCCTCTGCTCAGGTAAGCAGAAAACACACTGGCAGAAGGGCCGAGCACTCATTCTGCTGAACACAACACCTGCGTCGCAAATGGCACCCTATACCGTTTATAGTGCACTACTTTTGACCCGGTTCCAAATGGGCTCTGGTCTAAAGTAGTGCACTATATAGGAAACATGGTGATACATGGGATGCAGCCACAGAGTGCCCTCGCCATTGGTTAGACTTGTGAGTCACTGACACACCGGATATGAGATCCCAAACTAGGAGTTTGTGAACAGATTATTGATAGAGCAACATCCCACCTGATCACAGATGAGCTCCCACTTCTTCTCGTTGTCGTACTGCCGCAGTAGTCGCGCTTTGTCTGGAGGAAGGTTCATCGAATTCTGAAAGAGAATCAGGGAAAACATCACCACAAGACACTTTCACACAGGTGCCAATAATAACATGTAAAACAATGACGAAACGTCGACCCGAACTGTCAGAAGACAACACAGACAAAGCGGGAGGGAAATGTAAACTGGATGGTTCCCAAATGGCACCCTATTCCCTGTATAGTGCACTACTTTTCACCAGAGCCCAATGGTTAAAAGTAGGGCACTATTTGGAGAATAGGTTGCCGTTTGCGACACAGCTTTAATAACTGTTCTGTCATCGTGAGGGAGACTGTGATGGCTTGTGACATATAGAGGTTAAGGAGTAGCAGGGTGAGGAGAGAACTATCTCCTAATGAGTCTGACTCTGTGGGCTGTGTCTAGGGGGGATGAACTAACCCCTTTCTGTAGTCTGTATACAGGGTGTGTGTGTGTCAGTCATGGGATTGCACTACTGTATAATATAACCCGTCTGTAGCGCTAGGAGCCATGTCTCTCTCTCTCTCTCTGAGATGAACGTCCCTTCATCATAATAAGCACCATCAAGTACAATCACTCAGCGCCATTTAATCCCTCAGGGATCCCCAGGCACAGCACCATGCGTGTGTGGGTTTTGTGTGTGTGTGTGCAAGCGTGTCATCATTCTATGTGATTGCACTTCTGGATCCACACAAGTACACAACACTGACAGAGTAAGATAGGGGAGGAAGGCTGTGAGGGAGAGCATAGATAACAAGGCCTAGTCTCCCCAGTGCTACGTATCCTCACTAAGGAAATCCAAACTTCTTTCTGCCTTGAAATAGGTCTTCTGCAATGAGATATGATTGTCTCACATATACCGTATGCAATCTTAAGAGTTATTGTAGCGAAACCACTTCGTAAAACAAACTGTAAACATCCAACCAAACGATTTAGCCAGAAAATACAACTTTCGATTCCATTTTCTTTGGTAAATGGGAACTGGAAACAAAAAGCTGCTTTGTTATGGAGAGGATTTGAAAGTGACATGCAGCAGGAAGTGATGTGCTGTATTAGCGGCCTGCTATCCAACGCCCATGCATTGGTTCAATTCATGACACTCTATGCTTTGTTACTGCTTGAATTGCAGATTGTCCCTGCTACATGTAGCCCATTGTCCCTCTTCCCAAGAAGAGGTAACCCGTCTAAATGACTATCGCCCCATAGCACTCACATCTGTTGTCATGAAATGCGTTGAAAAGGCGTGTCATGGATCACCTTGGACCCACTCCAATTCGCATACCGCCTCAACACTCCGCACTGCTCTTTCACCACTACGACAAAAGGAACACCTACGCGAGAATGCTGTTCTTTGACTACAGCGCAACGTTCAACACCATAGTGCCCTCCAAGCTCATCACTAAGCTAAGGACCCTGGGACTGAACACCTCCCTCTGCAACTGGATCCTGGACTTTCTGAAGGGACACCCCCAAGGGGATGAAGGGAGGTAACACATCTGCCACGCTGATCCTCAACACGGGGGCCCTCAGGGGTGCGTGCTTAGTCCCCTCCTGTACTCCCTGTTCACCCACGACTGCGTGGCCTCTCACGATTTCAACACCATCAATAAGTTTGCAGATGACACGACTGTGGTAGGCCTGATCACCGACGACGATGAGCCGGCCTAATGGGAGGTGTGGTGTGGTGCCAGGAAAACAACCTCTCAATCAACATCAGCAAGACAAAGGAGCTGATCGTGGACTACAGAAAACAGAAGGCCGAGCACGCCCCCATTCACATCACCAAGGCTATAGTGGAGAGAGTTAAGAACTTCAAGTTCCTCGGTGTCCACATCACTAAGGATCTATCATGGTCCAAACACACAAACACAGTCGTGGAGGGCACGAAAACGCCTCTTCCCCATCAGGAGGGGATTTGGCATCCTCAAAAAGTGCTACAGCTGCACCATTGAGAGCATCTTGACTGGCTGCATCACTGCTTGGTATGGCAACTGCTCAGCATTCGACGCAAGGCGCTACAGTGGGTAGTGTGTACGGCCCAGTACATCACTGGGTCCGAGCTCCATGCCATCCAGGACCTCGCTACCAGCCGGTGTCAGAGGAAGGCCCTACAAATTGTCAAAGACTCCAGCCACCCAAGTCATAGACTGTTCTCTCTGCTACCACACAGTAAGCAGTACCGATGCCCCAAGTCTGCAACCAACAGATTATACCCCCAAGCCATTAGACTGCTAAATAGTTTGTTAATTAGCTAACCAAATAGCTACCCAAACTGTCTGCCTTGACTAGAGCTGTAACAGTACACATATTCGTACCGAACTGTTTGGTACAGGAAACTATGTTCGGTTTGCACTGTGAAAATATCTTTAAATAAAAACACCAGGCCTTTAGGCTATGCTGCGTTGTATTCTTTTTATTTTACCCTTACTTTACCAGGTAAGTTGACTGAGAACACATTCTCATTTAGCAACGACCTGGGGAATAGTTACAGGGGAGAGGAGGGGGGATGAATGAGACAATTGTAAGCTGGGGATGATTAGGTGACCTTGATGGTATAAGGGACAGATTTTTTTATTTTATTTAACCAGGTAGGCCAGTTAAGAACAAGTTCTCATTTACAACTGCGACCTGGCCAAGATAAAGCTAAGCAGTGCGACAAAAACAACACAGAGTTACACATAGAGTAAACAAACGTACAGTCAATAACACAATAGAGACATCTATGTACAGTGTGTGCAAATGTTGTAAGGTTAGGGAGATAAGGCAATAAATAGGCCATAATGGTGAAATAATTACAATTTAGCATTAACACTGGAATGATAGAAGTGCAGATGATGATGTGCAACTGGAGATACTGGGGTGTAAAAGACCAACAAACAAAAAAACAATATGGGGATGAGGTAATGAGGTATGCTATTTACAGATGGGCTGTGTACAGGTACAGTGATGGTAAGCTGCTCTGACAACTGATGCTTAAAGTTGGTGAGGGAGATATAAGTCTCCAGCTTCAGTGATTTTTGCAATTAGTTCCAGTCATTGGCAGCAGTGAAATATATGTGCTACAGGTGGGTGTTGCTATGGTGACCAGTGAGCAGAGCTTTACCTAGTAAAGACGTATAGATGACCTGGAGCCAGTGGGTTTGGGAATTAAGCCAACACACCGGGAATAACACCCCTACTCTTACGATAAGTGCCATGGGATCTTTAATTTCCCATCCGAAAGACGGCACCCTACACAGGGCAATGTCCCCAATCACTGCCCTGGGTGCCTCCTACTGGCCCTCTCACACCACTTCCAGCAGCATCTGGTCTCCCATCCAGGACTAACCCTGCTTAGCTTCAGAAGCAAGCCAGCAGTGGGATGCAGGGTGGTATGCCATTGCCTCGTGAGTAAATCTGAGCTGAAAACATATTGTAGGATATTCCGTTAAAACTACAGCCTATACACCCGTTGTAATCAAGATTCTAATATTAACTGGCGAATTTTCAAAGTATCCTTTTGTGAGGGGCAGCCGGGAACTCTGTAGATGGCGAGTGGTGGGCTCGATAAAACCAGAATTGTGGGATCCTCAATCATTGTTTAAAACTCCAGCTTGGGTACATTTTGGCTTCACAGTCGTTTACAACAGCGAGGGACAGAGAGTTGTAGATAAAACGTTAATCATATGTTCTCCACTGCTCAACCAGAATAGCCCAGAGTGGTGCACGTAGCTTGTTGTTGTTGTCGGCCAGTCACAAGTCATCAAAGCGCCACTACAGTCAGTAGTATACTGTACAACGACCAAGAGCCAACAGGCTCTTGTGCTGTTATTTGTAACTGTAGAACAGGAAGAAAGCACATGCAGACTCAATTTAGCCTGACTATCTAAGCCAATTAGCTTCTCTCAGGTTTGAAGCAGTGAATACAGCTACTAAATAATCTTATTGGATGATAAATAACCTAGCTATGACAAGCTCGAAGTTAGCATTCTAGCGTAAGTTGGCTTGTTATGGTTGGCTGCTGTCTCTGTCGCTCCCTACCTCCTCCTTGCTCCTGTTTGTCTCGCACACAGTAACACAAGGCAAGGGCCCTCCCGCGCCTGCTCTCCCTCACGCCGTGTCATCTCCGGCTAATAAAGTAGCTTACAAACGGACTCTTCTACTGCTTCCCTCACTCGGATCCGACCATGTCGATTTATGCATATTTGTCCAGGTGGGAAAGCTCCAGGTCCATTTCGGGAACAACTTCTTGAGAGGCCCGGTATAATAATCCCTGTCACAACAGACAAATCCAGAAACATTGTGAATGACGTCACAGAAACTGGACTTGGGTCACAAATAGGGTGCCTTTTTAATTTTGGCGTATTTAGCCAAATAAACAAAAATGAACTAGAGTAACTGTTAGCATTTCATATTTGTCCGCTGTACCATAACCGAACCCCTGCACATCGACTCGATACCGCTACCCCTTGTATGTAGCCAAATTAGCAGTACTCATTGTTAATCTATTATTACGTGTTTCACTTTTCTAGAAGTTTCTCTCTGCATTGTTGGGAAGGGCCCAATAATTGACTGTTAGTCCACACCTGTTGTTTACGAAGCCCTTTCTTTTTCGGGTTCGCCTACCCTACTTAATCAACATCTGCTTTATGTCATGTCCCCCTGAAGACTGTGGTTGTCTCGTTTTGGCCCCAACCCTCACTGTACCCCACCCATAAGTGCATTAGGAAATATTGAAACAATTAGCTGGTGCTTAATCGCCACCACACACCCAAATTCATTGCCTATCCTAGCGCACACTCACTGACAGAAAACACACCCTATTGAACCATAACCTTCGTTATTACTCGGCAAACAACTAAAGGCGTTAGGCTAAAACATGAAGCAATTCTTCAGATGAGAAACGCAGATTATAAACAAGAACCTAGATATTCCGCATTTGTGTGATTGTCATCGTGCGAAGGTATGTCATGAAATACAACCCAGGGCTGTGGTCCATTCTGTTACTATGACCGTTGAATACCATGTCTCTGTTATAAACACAGACTACTAGTGGTGCAGGGAGAATGTTTTCCACTGCTTAAGGAAGGAAAAAATGTGGCCACTTTACAGTCTAGTGCAGATTTGTTTTTTATTTATTTTTATACTCTGATTCAATCGTCAGGATCGTCTATCAATGTGTGTTCAGCACTGGGACTAGCTAGTCTATGGTTTTCCGCCACTGAAGTTTCCAGAGCCACACGGTGAGGACAGCTAATGGAAGACAGATGGGGGGGATATCCTGCAACTCAAATCAAATCCAATCGTATCGGTCATATGTGCCGAATGCAACAGAATGCAACTTCACAGTGAAATGCTTACTTATGAGCCCATTCCCAATAATGCAGTTAAAAAATAAGACACATATTTGTTAAATAAAAAAGAAATAGTAACACAATAAAAACAATAACGAGGCTGTTCTAATGTCCAGAAGCTCTTTTCAGTTATAGGAAACAATGGTGAAAACATGTAAAAAAAATAATAATCATAATAATAATTACGGTCAGCGCCAAAAAAATACACAAAATAGCATGTAAAATGGCCGCCATTCCCTCCGGCGCCATGTGTCGTTTTCCGTGACCGAGTGATACCAGGAAACAGCCGGAGATGACCCCATGTCTCACATCTGTGTCTATGCAATGTGTGTTGGAAGGGCCTGACCTAGACAGAGCTGGCATCAGGGTTAGGAAGGAAAGGAATAACATGCCAAGTGTTGCCTGGTAAAAAAAAGAAGCAAAATCTGATTCTCTCATTCAAAAGCGATAAAAAGGATATCGACCAGTGTTTCTCACAATTCCCAAAATGCATAAAACCTGATCAAAATGCATACTCCGAGATCAATCCCCCACACGGCCTCAACTTTACTTTAGGGAACAAGGAACAGTACCTGTTGCATTTAGGGAACGATAGCAGTACTTGTTGCATTTACAACTTGTCTATCATCAACTGATTTCAGCCATTGTATGGCTTTAGATTGACTGCATTGTTTGAATTGCATATTGGCATTTAATTTGAAAAATTTATGTTTCCATTCTTCTGAAACTGCCTAGCTATCTAACAAACATACAGTGCAGATCAATTATTCAAATGGTTTTACACAATATCTTGTCACAGCACTGGCAAACCATGGTTGACCAACTCCCTGACCAAAATGGCTGGCCTTGATCCCGTCATAAGAAGATCCAAGTACATTCTAGTATTCTAAATCGCTAATTCTATGGGTCAGCCTTTTCGGTCAGGGAGTTGGTAATGGTTGGTCATGGTTTGCCAGTGCTGTGATAAGATAGTGTTAAATAATGCCTTTCAGGAATGTATCTGCATTGAATGTTAGCTAGCTGAGAAGAAACTCAAGCCCGTGGGTGGATCTCTACGACATTGTCTCATGGTGACGGATGCTGTTGGGGGAAAAGGCCATGTGAGGATCCATGTCTGATTCAGCACACAGAGCCTACACAACACAAGAAGCACTCATGCTCGTAATAGCACTGAACTGCCATGCACTCTCTCCCACCACCGTAGGAAACAGAAAATGACATTCGTATTCAAGAGTGGCTTGGAAACAAGCAGCCTGCTGACTGGAGGAAATTGGAGTTTCCCCGAGTTCCATCGACTGGTCTGGCTAGGATCCAGACTCCTAACATCTCTAGCTAGTAGCTACCCCCTTCCGGTCCCTAAAAGAGAACACTACATCTGAGCAGCCAGTCACAATAGAGTGACATAAAGCCACAAGCCGTGGGCAGCGTATTATATCCACCGAGCCACTGAAACGCAACCCATATTAATCAATTGGATGACATGCTCAAAATAAGGGAGGCGAAACCATTAATGAAAGTTAATTCCTCCTGCCTGCTGCCTTGTTATACTTGGAGCCCAGCAGTAGCCCTTGGCCCCGAGACATATGGGTCTGTGGCAGTGTCACTGACGTAGGTGCTGTTAAATGTGCAGTCCTGAGCGCAGCCTGCTGGCTGATCCCTCGGCCCCTGAGGGCTAGCTTTCCTGTGTTCCAACTCAAGCAGAGGCCACTTCTAGCACCTTTAATGATCCCGCCTCTGAAATGAGCTCTTAGAGCGCCGGTTCGGGTTTCCCTCGCCGGAGGCTACGGAAGTGTGTGTGTGTGTGTGTGTGTGTATATGAATGGGGCGGCGTCGTTGACTGACGTGTAGGTGTATGGCAACTCCTCTCCTGACCATCCTCCCGCCTACAGGAAGGACATCCCCCCCCAGAGTTCAGAAACATGCCTCGTTGGAGGTCAATCCAAATCAAGAATCCAAGAAATCAGGCATGAGCTGACTTGTGGAGATCAGCCTGTAATAGCCCTGCTATAGTATGTTATGTAAGGTTTAAAGGCCTAGCTGTCGAGATGGCAACAACACCAATGGTTGTTTTGTGAACTGTGGGCTACGCCTATGTACTAGTTTGATGTAGGCCTAGACATCTACTGATGATGCATAGAATAAACTTTTACGTGAACTTTACAGTCAAAATTAAATATGCCCAACAGGGATGTCACTGCATTGCCATATTTAATTGACTCCCAGTGGTCTTGAAATAGCCCATCGCTGTGTAAACAATCCCTGTGTACAAAAGGCTGCATTAAACAAATGAAAAATAGCCTAGAACAAACTTGTTTTAAATAAATCGGCTTGAAAATCTATGGCAAGACTTGAACATGTCTGTCTAGCAATGATCAACTACCAACTTGACAGAGCTCGAATGTTTTATATTAAATATTGTACAATCCAGGCGTGCAAAGCTCTTAGAGACTTACCCAGAAAGCATTGCAGTTGTAATCACTGCCAAAGTTGATTCTAATATGTATTGACTCAGGGGGTTGAATACTTATCTAATCAAGACACAATATATTAGTGTTTTATTTTTCACATATATATATATATATATACACATATTAAGACTTTTTCTTCCACTTTATATACATATATATACATATACACATATATATACATATATACATATACATATATATACATATACATATATATACATATACATATACATATATATATATATATATATATATATATATATATAACACATTAAGACTTTTTCTTCCACTTTGAAATTACAGTATTTTGTATAGATAGTTGAATTACAATTAAATCCATTTTAAATCCCACTTTGTAACACAACAAAATGTGGAAAAAATACATTCCTGAACGTGGCACATAACACACTACGTGGACACCTTTGTGAAATATTCATCCCCGTGTATTGCGGAGACGAGAATTCAGTCCGCTCCGACCGCCGTGAACGAGGACCTCCATTGACTAACAACAACATTACCTTTAAATAAACTCCAGCCTCCCATTACGCGAGTCATACTGGCCAGGCAGACAGACGGACAGCACTTGACTCAACCCCTCCACCTCTACCCACCATCTCCCTGGGAGATCCAAAGAAAAATGGCTTCACATTGCTAGTAAAAAAAAAACACTTATTTTTTGCTTCATTTGCTGTCGTCACAGACCAGCAGAGACCCCTCCCCAAACATGGGCTTCCCTTGAACCTTGAGATAGGATACATCAATTAGCCTAGGCCTAATTTCTCTGCTTGGTAGAGGAAGTCAATAGCCTAAAACCTCAAGCTTGTATACGGTGAAAAAGTATTCAATGGGGCTTTGGACAAAAGCACTACGGCCTATGCCACCGCAAACACATTTTTGCCAACTTCTGACATACAGTAGGCCATGTGATTAGGCTATTAAAAGAACCAACTTGGGAACTCTGATCACCACCGTTGTGAGCACACTGGTGAATCATAGGAAAATGGCTGAGGCCAATAATAATCTTGACATTGTCTGTTTATTTCTGACAGCATTCATCCTTCATGCGGACAGTGACCCGTGATCTATCACCATCTGCCCACCAGCTTAAGAGTTCTGCAAACCAGAACATGTCCTACAGTAGCATATTTAGCCTAGTTTACTTCACTTTTGCAGGATTCTGAAAATACAAAATAGTGTCTGCAATGCAGCATCTCTCCCCCGCCCACATCCTCTCAGATCTTTTAGGAGCCTTTGATTGATACGACCCAGGGGACTATCTAGCTACAATGAGGGAGTAGAGCATGCCCCTCCTTTCCGCCCCCGTAACCTGTCACTGATCCAGCCAGGACCTGTCAGATGAGCGTGTGGGCCCCCCTACCCCTCTACAGTCCAGCTGCCATCCACTGCAAGCAACAGTGTCAGGAGGATCCAGGGAGGCTGTAGTATAGCTGCTGTACAGCTGCTGTACAGAACAGAATGGGAGAGTGTACTGGAGGCTTTTCTGATCTGCATGGTCTGGTGAGATGGCTGGGCTCTTTGCTCGGCTGTTGCACATACACACACAGGACTGAATCTGTGACTGGATTAGATGGCTTTCCCAGGAGAGGCTAAGGCAAAGTGGGTTGGATCAGACCAGACAGCGAGAGGGAATAAAAGAGAGGAGAATGATAATGACAAGAGGACTGCAAATCAAATTGCCTTCTGTGGCATAAATATTACTATTCAAAGCAACTTTTATTCCCCCCACGCTCCTCTATCTTTGTTGTATTTTTGACTTTAGTCTGCAGGCCGCAACATGCACTTTGACGTTGTAAAAAAAGACATCTGGTAATAACAAGTCATTGTATAACACTAATCTAAGAGTTGCTCAATGTTCAGGAAATTACTGTGTGCGCCATGTTTGTCAGCAGCATACCACCCTGCATACCACTGCTGGCTTGCTTCTGAAGCTAAGCAGGGTTGGTCCTGGTCAGCTCCTGGATGAGAGACCAGATGCTGCTGGAAGTGGTGTTGGAGGGCCAGTAGGAGGCACTCTTTCCTCTGGTCTAAAGAAAATATCCCAATATCCCAGGGCAGTGACACTGCCCTGTGTAGGGTGCCGTCTTTCGGATGGGACGTTAAACGGGTGTCCTGACGCTCTGAGGTCATAAAAGATCCCATGACACTTATCGTAAGAGTAGGGGTGTTAACCCTGGTGTCCTGGCTAAATTCCCAATCTGGCCCTCAAACCATCACGGTCACCTAATAATCCCCAGTTTACAAATTGGCTCATTCATCCCCCTCTCCCCTGTAACTATTCCCCAGGTCGTTGCTGCAAATGAGAACGTGTTCTCAGTCAACTTACCTGGTAAAATAACGGATAAATAAAACATTAAATGTTCTCTCAGACAGTCAGACCCACTTGGTTGCAGCAGCTGGGTTATAAATGTGCATGACAGCCAGAGCCAGCCATCAGGCAGCACTTCGCTGTCCCTCCACATTGGCCCTCCCTCCACTAACCCAGACTGTGTGTGTCCTGGCCAAGCACAGTCAAGCATCCTCCCCTCATTAGCACAGTGTGGATCCATAATCCTCCAGTCGGAATTATGTGGTGGCACAGGTGTCCCTCGTCTGTCCTCAGATTAGCCGTGTAATCCTGGGGACCCCCCTGCCCGGCCCCTGGCTTAACCCACCATCATGACAGGCTATTGTTTTTGTTTGGAGAGCTGTTCACAGGAATGTATCCTATGCCAAACAAACGTAGAGACATTTGCTGCAAGTCTCCCTTATCATAACACTGTAATGTTTAATATGATACTTGGTTGCTTAATGTTTTTCCACAGACTTTAAAAAAAGATTTCACTCATAATTATTCGTATTACTTTTTATTTTATTTAACTAGGCAAGTCAGTTAAGAACAAATTCTTACTTACAATGACGGCCTACCCCGGCCTAACCCAGACGATGCTGGGCCAATTGTGCACCGCGGTATGGGACTCCCAATCAAGGCCGGTTGTGATACAGCCTGGCATCGAACCAGGGTCTGTAGTGACGCCTATAGCACTAAGATGCAGTGCCTTAGACTGCCGTGCCACTCGGGAGTCCCTAAAGGCCAATAGTCTCCTTTGTTTTAGTCATTGAATCCCCGTCTAGTATAGAAGTGTAAAACAACTCCTTCTACTTCCCAATAGGGTTGCCCAGTCCATGCTCCCAGGTGAATAGGTGTCTGCCAGGGTGCAAATACCATTGCCAATGAGCCTTGCACAATTCTAATACATTACATAAACTGCTTCAATCATGGATAGAGTGACTGAGTGTCCTTGCTTGAAAAAGGAATTACATGTTGAACATACTGGAATAACAGACACTAGGGATGTGACAAATGGACATTTTTTATTAAACGTTTACACTAACATTTTTTTTTTAGGGGGTTCCATTAAAACGGTCAGCCACCAGGCAGACAGTCAGAACCGTGCACTAAGCCTATCTAAAGCTGTATCTCACAAAAGGAATAGTGTATCTTGCGATTTCTTTTGCTTGCAATGTCTCGCAACTTCAGTAAAGCAGGGCCTATCATCAACGAATAGGCTAGGATATTCTACACGCAATAGGCCCGAAGACTGAACACACACTTGCATCATTAGCAAAGAGCAAGTGCAGGCGAGCCAGCGCGAGGGAGAGAGAGGAGGGGTAGGCAGAAAGAATGTCTTGGTAATCTGTATCTCGTAACGTCTTGTCTTGCATGCCTCGCAAATTCATCCAAGTAGCCTATTCCTCTCTGATTTGATTTAAATTACACAACTTTCCACAGGCATTTACAGCCATATAGTCTGGTTAGACTATAAGGAAAAGTCTATTTTTTTGGGGGGTTGTGTTGCAAATGTGGGTCAATGTCAACTCAAATTAATAGGCTAGAAGACACAATTTTTACGACAAAAGATTATACTCGCACACTTACGGTATTGTACAATTTTAAATCTACAACCTAGATTCCTGTTTGCTTGAAATTGGGGAATGCACCTTGATGAAATCAGGATTTGTAATGCCAACCCATAATCCTTAACTTGATTTGTTCTATTTTCTACGTCATCCCAAAGATGCGGCACCACACAGCACCGCGGAGCATACACTCTGATCTAATGCGGCTCCCACGTCACAAGCATTAGGCTGATTGTTTGACACTTCATGGCTATTCCTCCATGTGCTTCTGCTGTGTAGCGATTACATCAGCCGCCTCGGACATAAAGTCTGGATGGGCAAGCAGCGCGGTTACAAAGTTACTTTCATGTCAGAAGATAAAAAAGTGTTCCAATTAGCCTTCCCCTGTTGGCTCATTGATTTCTGTGCAATGGTCTTCTGCAAAGCAGTCATTTTAAAGCCTGGTAATTAACTTTAATGGCCCCACTACCTCATTGGCTTTACAGGGCCTTCAAAGCCTCCTGCCCTCTCTGGTAGGAGTCATGTGAGCAGAGTAGATGTAGATGCATCTCTCTGAACTCTTGACAAAGACACACACTCATGAAACCTCCAGGAATCACAATGAAAATTGCCTCGGCACTTCATTTGCCCTCTGATTAAACGCTAGGCTAGCAATTTACTTATTTAATGACTTACAATCATAATAGATGTATTTTGTATAGCGCTTTTCATACAGAATCTCAAAGTCGCTTTAATTATACATTTTAAATAAAAAATACAAATAATTCACGGAGCTGGCAGTTCAAGGGGAGATGCTCTTCCACAGCTAGATGAGGCAGTTCAGTAAAGAATTAGCTTGAATTAGCTTGAGGTGCAGCCAGGGAGGGAGAACCATCAGTCAGACCCTAGCTTTTCATCAGGCACCTGTCTGAAGTTCACAGCTACTCCTCCTCTGTACTGCAGGTAGGCTGGAACATCCTCCACCGACTGTGTAGCATCTACTTGGGTGACGCCTCGGCATTTATAAGCACATGAGAAACCACCACACCTCTGCAGTAATCAGTAACAGTGTCCTTACAAAGCGAACCTCTGTCATCCCCTCAAACTGTAGTCCACATCTTTCCAGAAACAGGAGCAGGTAGAATAAATAGCGGATGCTGTGTTGATCAGGTGTTGATGCATCATTCAAACTAGTTTTAGCCAGCTAGCTAGCTATAGCTAGCCAAGCCAATTAAACAGACTTGCCATCGTCAGTCCTGTATTGTTCTAAAGTACTAAACTGATATGAATTTCAGACAATTAGTTTAGTCTAATAAACTCAATAAGATGTTGGCACATTCAATGTAAGGCTGACCAAGCAGTGATGCCTGATCTTTACCAAGGAGCTTTCTGAAAAAGCTTCGTCTCATGCAGTCAGCGTCACGAACCTGAGAGGCATCCACCTCAGGCCCTGACCGCAGTGACATGATCGCCACACTGGAACATCGAGGCCGTCTGCTCAGGCCTAAGTGGTAGTACCCAGAGGTCTGCCTCTACTTTACCACATCAGATAGGCCAGACACAGAAGTTTACTGCTGGGTAAACAGGCCCATGCTCCACAGAGCCTTGGGCTCTAAGACAGGGCCAGCCTGGGAGCCATAAAGACTCAGGTCTCCGGTACCTTCAAGGCTGCAAAAGGCACATCCCAGGGAGGGGGCATTCCTGACATGGTTCAAACTGTGCGTGGCTTCTCAAAGAGACATTGCTCACTCGTGGCCACAACCATTTGGGCTTCATTGGGAGAAAGTGAAGAGACTTTGTGATTGTAGCAGGCTTGTTAACCCTTTGACACATACGAATGTGATCGGTGGTCCCTGCAGCGTAGCCTCAAATCGGTGTGATTAGAAAACTTGTTTGGAACGTCCAGTTACGATTGACGCAACAGTCACCTTTTGAGCTGGCCACACTGTTTTTCCACAGAAACGTTTTGCACAAACACAGTCTTTACAATGTTATGTCCTTAATGTGAACAGTTTATTTTTGGGGATGCAATGTTCAGACATTCACAGAAGTAATGACAGCATAACAAAATTATCATCCAAACTGGAAAATGTAAACTACATTAGTTGTACCATGACCTAACTAGGGCTGTCCTTGGACCTCCCAAGTGGAGCAGTGGTCTAAGGCACTGTATCGCAGTGCTAGCTGTGCCACTACCGATTCTGAGTCCAAGATTAGGCTCTGTCGCAGCCAGCCGCGACCGGGAGACCATGGGGCGGCGCACAATTGGCCCAGCGTTGACCAGGTTAGGGGAGGGTTTGGCCGGCAAGGATGTCCTTGTCCCATCACACACTAGCGACTCCTGTGGCAGGCCAGGCGCAGTGCATGCTGACACGGTCACCAGGTGTACAGTGTTTCCACATTGGTGCAGCTGGCTTCGGGTTAAGTGCTTATTGTGTCAAGAAGCAGTGCGGCTTGGTTGAGTTATGTTTCGGAGGACGCATGGCTCTCAACCGTCGCCTCTCCCGAGTCCGTACAGGAGTTGCAGGGATGAGACAAGACTGTAACTACCAATTGGATACCACGAAATTGGGGAGAAAAAGGGGTAAAATTAAATTAAGTAAATAAAAAACTAGGGCTGTCCCTGAAAAATCTTTGTCGACCAAAAGTGTTCTGTTCTTTTGACCAATCGTTTGATAGACATGTTTTATTGTGTATTCTTCCATATATAGACACACCCTATGTGTTTAAATAAAATAAACAATATGCATTGAGATTGTCTGATGCTTTAAGCTTACGGTTTGATGAAATAAGACAAATGCCTCGAGAGCGCCAGCTATTCTCCTGGCCCAACTATTCTCCTCCCGCTCCTGCTGGCTTCCTCAGATTCTGGAATTACTCTCCTAAAGTTGCCGGTAATAGGCTAAACGAGGAGTCGGCAACCTTTCTAATGTGGAATGCCAATTTATCTTACCGTTTCTATCGATCTACGTGTCAGTTATAGTTTTCATATGCACATTTTCGTGAAACAGTTTCATTTAATTTATAATATCGTCTTCATATCTCAAAACTTCTATTGTGATTGCCAACTATGTAAAAATAGCCTACATAAAGCCAACAAAAAAACATTGCAGCCTGCAGTTAGAAAATATCCTGATAAAAATAAATATCATATAAATCACATTGGCTACACATGGCCTGTCTGCAATGGAATTGAAACATTGTATCAACTATTAACTTGGGAAGCATGCACTAGCGAACTTGCAGCATTGTACTGTATAAAATAAGCTGGGCTCTCAGAGATTCCCTGTGTAATTTTCAATGGCTGTAGATACAGACTTGTTTGCTTGCTGTTCGAGGTGAAGAAAACATTACTTTGAGAAACTCCACAGGTCATTAGTGGTGGTGCGTTAAGCCAATCAGAAATACTATCAGATCCCCCAAATGGGCACATTTATATGCCTACATTTGCACGCAGGCCAGGTAGCCTACTCATTACTCAACATTGACAGGTGCGCTCCAAACAAAAGACAATGCTTAAATTGACAAAACTCGTAAATAGAATGAAATAAAACCTTGTTTCTCACAAGTGTAGCATAGGTTGTGCACTCCACAAACAATGTAAGACAGGAATTATAATATTGAATGAATTAACATAAACTACCGTAACCAAAGTAACTAACATTGTAGATTAGAACTTATAGGAATTAACGGTAAATGTCTACTGGTGATATATGTAAAGGGGGAATTGATATAAACTAACAATCAAAGGAAAACAATTCACACAATAAAGTTATGAAACAATGAATGTGCACAAATTGGAGGGAGAAAGCACATTCTGGAGAGAGAAGTGCATTATGCATCTGGGTGCGTGGTCAATCCGACGTTTGCATTGGACAGACATTCTGGAGAGAGAAGTGCATTATGCATCTGGGTGCGTGGTCAATCCGACGTTTGCATTGGACACACATTCTGGAGAGAGAAGTGCATTATGCATCTGGGTGCGTGGTCAATCCGACGTTTGCATTGGACACACATTCTGGAGAGAGAAGTGCATTATGCATCTGGGTGCGTGGTCAATCCGACGTTTGCATTGGACACACATTCTGGAGAGAGAAGTGCATTATGCATCTGGGTGCGTGGTCAATCCGACGTTTGCATTGGACACACATTCTGGAGAGAGAAGTGCATTATGCATCTGGGTGCGTGGTCAATCCGACGTTTGCATTGGACACACATTCTGGAGAGAGAAGTGCATTATGCATCTGGGTGCGTGGTCAATCCGACGTTTGCATTGGACACACATTCTGGAGAGAGAAGTGCATTATGCATCTGGGTGCGTGGTCAATCCGACATTTGCATTGGACACACATTCTGGACAGAGAAGTGCATTATGCATCTGGGTGCGTGGTCAATCCGACGTTTGCATTGGACACACATTCTGGAGAGAGAAGTGCATTATGCATCTGGGTGCGTGGTCAATCCGACGTCTGCATTGGACACACATTCTGGAGAGAGAAGTGCATTATGCATCCGGGTGCGTGGTCAATCCGACGTTTGCATTGGACACACATTCTGGAGAGAGAAGTGCATTATGCATCTGGGTGCGTGGTCAATCCGACGTCTGCATTGGACACACATTCTGGAGAGAGAAGTGCATTATGCATCTGGGTGTGTGGTCAATCCGACGTCTGCATGGGACACGCAACATTCACGATGATGCGGCCTCAGCAGAAGTCAGGTCATTCATTCTTCATGCGCTTCGTGGAGCAGTGCAGAGCTATTGTCAAGGAAGCGAGTTCGTGTTTTCTACAGGATGTACCGCCCCCACCTGCCGTCAATGCGGAGCTGTACAGAGCCCTCCGCATTGTCACAACATTTGGGAGGCGCATGGCAATGCATGTATGGAGCTTGATTTGGCCTCTGGAGGCTTCGCAATGGCTTCACACAGTCCACATGGCACCTCCGACCACATTTTTAGATCAAGCATATATTGGCTTTAAGTCTAGGCCTCCGCAATGGATTAGTTCACTGAGATGGGCGCAAACATATATTTCTTACTGCTCGACTAAAACTATCTCGGTCGACAAACAATCTAACTCATTTGGGTAGGCCCTAGACCTAACACAAACAATAATATTTAGCTAACTCTAGGCTGACAGAAACCATAATAGGAATTAGCTAATAGCAATTACTATTCACAATTCATCAGATCACAGGTGACCTCACCATTCACTTCCATCATTCACTTCCGAAAATTTACTCAAAAGACGAGTGAACCATCTCTTCACCTCGTTTTGTTATAACATCTTTGGTCTGACAGACATTTACGTGACAAGCAGAATGCTTTGTATGATGTCAACAAACATGGCGCCACACATAGCTGAAAATTAGCTTAGCATTAGCTCAGCATAATCAGTCCAACCTTCCCAAAAGTATTTTACACCCATCAAATCTGTCCATTTCAATCTATGCAAGATTTGTCACCAGTACTTTAAAACATTAATAAAACAGTAAATACATTATGCTCCATACATACGGTGTGCTTAGTAGAAATGACAACACGATATACAGAAACTATGATGATAACGTAATAAGGCACTTACTTCGAGATGAACGCACACATGTACAAAGTTATTATTATTAGTGAAAGCAATACATGCGCCAGCAAGAAAATGTGCCAGGGAGGAAAAAGTTTGTGCTTTGGTTCTCGTCAAAGAGAGAAGTTTTATCTGGCTCATTACTGCCTCAAACGTACATTTCCTGCAACAGTGAAATGGGCTACTTCTATATGAATGAATGAGGAGGCGGAACACAGCTCAATTGTGTTGAAACATAGCCTAATTGAAACATAGCCTATAGATAATTAGCCGGAAGCGTGCCTTGGTTTGAGGGCAGCGTGGGTTAACTGTCCTGTTGCCTAACAATCACATTTTGGAACAGTGAGTACATTCTGACATCAAGCGCATAAAAACCAAAGATGCTGGGGCGACAGAGATATTTGCAACTAGTACGGGAAAAGGTTGAAAGTACAATATAGCCATTTCTATTGTTTGTACAGATGAACGTGGTACCTTCAGACGTTTGGAAATTGCTCCCAAGGATGAACCAGACTTGTCTACAATATTTTTTCTGAGGTCTTGGCTGATTTCTTTAGATTTTTCCATGATGTCAAGCAAAAAAAGGCACTGAGTTTGAAGGTAGGCCTTGAAATACATCCACAGGTACACCTCCAATTGACTCAAATGATGTCAATTAGCCTATCAGAAGCTTCTAAAGCCATGACATCATTTTCTGGAATTTTCCAAGCTGTTTGAAGGCACAGTCAACTTAGTGTATGTAAACTTCTGACCCACTGGAATTGTGATACAGTGAATTATAAGTGAAATAATCTGTCTGTAAACAATTGTTGGAAAAATACTTGGCTGACATTTTAGGTGGTCTTTTCAAACAGCTCTTACACTAAAACGGGCATTATCTTAATTTTCACAGTATTACTTCAACCTCATGGTGTGGAAATATATATAAATCACATTAAAGTCTAGTTTTTGACTGCACTGTGGCTTTAAGAGTGTAATTTACAGGGGTAATTGGTCATTTCATTACATCAGTCACCTGGACACAATTTTAGCCTGAAACTTTGTCCTAAACTTAAAATAATGAGATGGGTAAAGAACAAGCCTTTACTCAGCACGTTTAGTCTATAATCTAGTAAAAATATCAGATTTAGACACAAATCAGTTTCTTATTTAATCTGTGAAGGTGGCAAGTCAACATTATTTAGCTTAGTTTCGTCAGACCAGTTGTGACACCCCTCTAAGATGGTCTGGTTCGACTGTAGCCTTATGTTCTGACATGAAAACGGCTAAATAGTTCCCCTTTTGGGCATAAACCTAAAACATGCTGCCGACTTTCTTTTTTGTTCGCTGATGTGTAAAACACTTAACACTTAGTCTGATTTTTTGTGGAAATCAGATGAATACCCCCCCAGCACATACAGTACAGTAGCAGACGGTAGCCTCGCCATCTTATTGGCTCACTTGTTTTCAAAGCTGGTTAGGCTCTGCGTCTTGGCAGCACTGCTAACATTTCTGACAGTGCCAGGGCACCCAGTTCAGACAAAGGGAAATGGGATTACAGATAAAAGACCCAGGACCCATTAACCCTGTAATACTGCCACAGTGATCAGGCCAACATCTGAGACATGAATCTCTTCGACAGAGAACTCTGAGGAATTCTCTGAACAGAGAGCAGTAAGAAACTCAGACCCACCTCTCTCCGTAGGGAGATCATTGACGCTCTCTGAACTACAGGTGCCCACTGGAAAAATACGCGCCTGTATCATACACATCTATAGGTGTTGGTTTGATCGACTTCAAATCACACGACAACTTGGGACTTTGAAAACAGAATTTCAAAGCATAGTTATGTGAGAACTTGAGTATGATACAAAGAAAAAACGGATTGGAGAAGGCTTAGGTTTACAGGACACACATTTTTTTTGTTTTACGTACACTGTGTACACAAAACATTAAGAACACCTTCCTAATATTTGCCCTCAGCATGGACTCTACAAGGTGTCGAAACATCCCACAGGGATGCTGGCCCATGTTGACTCCAATGCTTCCCACCGTTGTGTCAAATTAGCTGGATGTCCTTTGGGCAGTGAACCATTCTTGATACACAGAGGAAACTGTTTAGCGTGAAAAACCCAGCAGCGTTGCAGTTCTTGACACAAACCGGTCCACCTGGCACCTAACTACCAAACCTCATTCACAGGCACTTAAATAATTTGTCTTGCCCATTCACTCTCTGAATGGCACACATACAGTGCCTTGCAAAAGTATTCATCCCCCTTGCCGTTTTTTCCTATTTTGTTGCATTTTTATTTGGATGTCATTTTTATTTGGATGTCATGTAATAGACATACACAAAATAGTCCAAATTGGTGAAGTGAAATTCAAAAAATTACTTTTTTCAAAAAATGCAAATGGTAAAGTGGTGCGTGCGTGTATATGTATTCACTCCCTTTGCTATGAAGCCCCTAAATAAGATCTGGTGCAACCAATTACCTTCAGAAGTCACATAATTAGTTAAATAAAGTCTACCTGTGTGCAATCTCAGTATATATACACCTGTTCTGAAAGGCCCCAGAGTCTGCAACACCATTAATCTGTCTGGGAACGGGGTTCCGTTCCGCTCGCCAACAGCCAGTGAAATTGCAGGGCGCCAAATTCAAACAACAGAAATCTCAAAATTCAAATTTCTCCAACATACAAGTATTAGACACCATTTTAAAGATAAACTTCTCGTTAATCCAACCACAGTGTCCGATTTCAAAAAGGCTTTTCGGCGAAAGCACAACATATCATTATGTTAGGTCAGCACCTTTTCACAGAAAGCATACAGCCATTTTCCAACTAAAGAGAGGAGTCACAAAAAGCAGAAATAGAGATAAAATGAATCACTAACCAGAAAAAATAAATAAAAATAATCACTCATCAGATGACACTCCCGGGACAACATGTTACACAATACATGTATGTTTTGTTTGATCAAGTTCATATTTATATCGAAAAAAACTCTGTTTACATTGGGCTTTGCCTCCAAAACATCCCGTGAATTTGCACAGAGCCCCATCAATTTACAGAAATACTCAACATAAATGTTGATGAAAATACAAGTGTTATACATGGAATTAGAGATATACTTCTCCTTAATGCAACCGCTGTGTCAGATTTTTTTACTTTACGGAAAAAGCACACCATGCTATAATCTGAGTACAGCGCTCAGAGACCAAAACAACCCAAAGAGATATCCGCCATGTTGTGTAGTCAACAGAAGTCAGAAATAGCATTATAAATATTCACTTACCTTTGATGATCTTCATCAGAATGCACTCCCAGGAATCCCAGTTCCACAATAAATGTTTGTTTTGTTCGATAAAGTTAATTTATGTCCAAATACCTCCTTTTGTTTGCGCGTTTGGTAAACAAATTAGAGGTCGACCGATTATGATTTTTCAACGCCGATAGCGATTATTGGAGGACCAAAAAAGCCGATACCGATTAATCGGACAATTTTTTTTTTTTAAGTATTTTTATTTTAGCTTAATATAATACATCGAATTTAATCAATTTAGCCTCAAATAAATATTGAAACATGTTCAATTTTGTTTAAATAATGCAAAAACAAAGTGTTGGAGAAGAAAGTAAAAGTGCAATGTGCCATGTAAGAAAGCTAACGTTTAAGTTCCTTGCTCAGAACATGAGAACATATGAAAGCTGGTGGTTCCTTTTAACGAGTCTTCAATATTCCCAGGTAAGAAGTTTTAGGTTGTAGTCATTATAGGAATTATAGGACTATTTCCCTCTATACCATTTGTACATGGTTGATGATATTACTAGTTTATCTAGCGTGTAATCTGACTGAGTATATAATCTGACTGAGCGGTGGTAGGCAGCAGGCTCGTAAGCATTCATTCAAGCATTCATTCAAGCATTCATTTGCTTGAATGAATGCTTAAATGAACGTTTGAATGAATGCTTACGAGCCTGCTGCTGCCTACCACCGCTCAATCAGATACTTGTATGCTCAGTCAGATTATATGCAACGCAGGACACGCTAGATAAACTAGTAATATCATCAACCATGTGTAGTTAACTAGTGATTATGATTGATTGTTTTTATAAGATAAGTTTAATGCTAGCTAGCAACTTACCTTGGCTTATTGCAATCGCGTAACAGGCAGTCTCCTCGCGGAGTGCAACGAGAGGCAGGTGGTTATAGCGTTGGACTAGTTAACTGTAGGTTGCAAGATTGAATCCCCGAGCTGACAAGGTAAAAATCTGTCGTTCTGCCCCTGAACAAGGCAGTTAACCCACCATTCCTATGCCGTCATTGAAAATAAGAATGCGTTCTTAACTGACTTGCCTAGTTAAATAAAGATTAAATAAAAGTGTAAAAAAAATCTAAATCAGGGACATCAAGGAAAACACTATGTCTGACGCAAACCCAACACCTCTCATCACCCTGAGAACACCATCTCCATAGTGAAGCATGGTAGTGGCAGCCTCATGCTGTGGGGATGTTTTTCATCAGCGATTGGGAAACTGAAATTGAATTTGAAGGAGTGATGGATGGCGCTAAATACAGGTAAATTCTTGTTACAGTTTTCCAAAGATTTGAGACTGGGATGGAGGTTTACCTTCCAGCAGGACAATGACCCTAAGCATACTGCTAAAGCAACACTTGAGTGGTTTAAGGGGAAACATTTAAATGTCTTGCAACGGCCTAGTCAAAGTCAATCCAATTGAGAATCTGTGGTATGACTTAAAGACTGCTGTACACCAGGAAACCCATCCTACTTGAAGGAGCTCGAGCAGTTTTGCAAAAATCCCAGTGGCTAGATGTGCCAAGCTTATAGACACACCCCAAGAGACTTGCAGCTGTAATTGCTGCAAAAGGTGGGGGGGGGGGAATAGTTATGCAAGTTCTGTTTTTTTTGTCTAATTTCTTGTTTGTGTGACAATAAAAAATATTTCACATCTTCAAATTATACAAAGGATCATAGCTTTCACCTGGTCAGTCTTTGTCATGGAAAGAGCAATAAAGAGTTTATGTTTTGTACACTCAGCCAACTAAAATGTGATGTTGACAGGATGTTGACGTCAGGTCTTTGCCCAATGTGTGTGTATGATGTGCGAGGCCCAGGGGGAGAGGCCGGTTTTCAGCCCAAAAAACCTGTAACAGCAGATTGCTGTATTGTTTTGAGCCTAAGGAGCTGTCTCTGAGGCCTATATCAAACCATGACATGAGAGTACATTCAAATGCACAAGGCAGGACCTCACATTTTCACTGCAGATGTTGCTTCTGGCAAGAGCTTACCCTACAAAACCCTCCTTTTACTCAGACATCTTCAAAACGCAACAAATGTCTCAAGAGAACTCCGGCTGATTGTTGATCATCAGTCAGTACTGGGGGGGAGGGATACTTCTGCAGAGCTTTCTGCAAAAGCCTTAATATTTCAGCTTCAGTAGATCTGAGATCTAATAACTATGATAGACACAATGGCCTTGCACTCACAATGGAGTAGGCTTGCATTAGGAAAGGAGTAGGCTAGATAGTCTGGCTGTAGGGTAAAAAGGCCATGGACTTCATTTACTGTAACTTGATTTATTTTTTTAACTCTAACCGACTTTCACTCAAAGCAGCGGTATAGAAAATGAAGGAAATATTTGTTTAAATGGTCTGAGACTATTTGAAGGAGCCAGTCACCGTTCTCTGTGCTGTCAGACGTAAACACCTTTGATAGCGCATAAGTCCTTGAAATCAAAAGGGGCAACACAAGATAACAATGCCTCTGGTGCCCAGGACACAGATTCTAATTCATGACTGACCTCAGTGTAAAACATTCTCTCCTGTTTTGAAGGAACATGAAGCATGGTTTGCTTTAATCATAAAGTTGAACTTCAAATAAAACAGCTCGAACATAAAACAATTCAAAATGACAAAAACAGAAAAACACCCAGACTTAAGATAGTCTAAACAGTGTCTAATTTTGTGCTGTTTCAAACAGCTGTCACCTTGGGCTGTGCAAAGAACCACTTCGCAAGGCAGTTCACTCCAGAGGCTGAGTGCCAACAGTGACGCTTCTCTCCTATTGTTGTGTGACTGTTGTAGGGCTGGTGCGTTGGGCCATACTGAGGACTGGCTGTAACTGGCTGTGCTTAACATAAAGGAGCCAAGCTGGACCATGTCTAACTTGCCTCACCCTACACCTGCTCATTACGGTAGGGTAGAACAACAGCTAAGAAATGACCAATACAAAAAACTGCATGGATGGTAGTGAAGCAACATACAGCTCATTCGGAAAGTATTCAGACCACTATCGGTTTCCACATTTTGTTACCTTACAGCCTTATTCTAAAATGTTTTAAATTGTTTATTTTCCTTAACAATCTACACACAATACCCCATAATGACAAAGCAAAAACAGTTGTTTAAAAATGAAACTGAAATGTCACATTTACATAAGTATTCAGACCCTTTACTCAGTACTTTGTTGAAGCACCTTTGGTAGCAATTACAGCCTCGAGTCTTCTTGGGTATGACGCTACAAGCTTGGCACACCTGTATTTGGGGAGTTTCTCCCATTCCTCTCTGCAGATCCTCTCAAGTTCTGTCAGGTTGGATGGAGAGCGTCGCTTCACAGCTATTTCAGGTCTCTCCAGAGATGTTTGATCGAGTTCAAGTCCGGGCTCTGGCTGGCCAATCAAGGACATTCATAGACTTGTCCCGAAGCCACTCCAGCGTTGTTTTGGCTGTGTGCTTAGGATCGTTGTCCTGTTGGAAGGTGAACCTTCGCCCCAGTCTGAGGTCCTGAGTGCTCTGGAGCAGGTTTTCATCAAGGATCTCTCTGTACTTTGCGCCGTTCATCTATCCCTCGATACTGACTAGTCTCCCAGTCCCTGAAAAACATCCCTACACCCAGCATATAAGGCCCTGCCCCGCCCCCCTTTCGGAAAAGCTGACCACGACTCCATTTTGTTGATCCCTGCCTACAGACAGAAACTAAAACAAGAGGCTCCCACGCTGAGGTCTGTCCAACGCTGGTCCGACCAAGCTGACTCCACACTCCAAGACTGCTTCCATCACGTGGACTGGGACATGTTTCGTATTGCGTCAGATAACAATATTGACGAATACGCTGATTCGGTGTGCGAGTTCATTAGAACGTGCGTTGAAGATGTCGTTCCCATAGCAACAATTAAAACATTCCCTAACCAGAAACCGTGGATTGATGGCAGCATTCGTGTGAAACTGAAAGCGCGAACCACTGCTTTTAATCAGGGCAAGGTGTCTGGTAACATGACTGAATACAAACAGTGCAGCTATTCCCTCCGCAAGGCTATCAAACAAGCTAAGCCAGTACAGAGACAAAGTAGAACCTCAATTCAACGGCTCAGACACAAGAGGCATGTGGCAGGGTCTACAGTCAATCACGGACTACAGGAAGAAATCCAGCCCAGTCACGGACCAGGATGTCTTGCTCCCAGGCAGACTAAATAACTTTTTTGCCCGCTTTGAGGACAATACAGTGCCACTGACACGGCCTGCAATGAAAACATGCGGTCTCTCCTTCACTGCAGCCGAGGTGAGTAAGACATTTAAACGTGTTAACCCTCGCAAGGCTGCAGGCCCAGACGGCATCCCCAGCCGCGCCCTCAGAGCATGCGCAGACCAGCTGGCCGGTGTGTTTACGGACATATTCAATCAATCCCTATACCAGTCTGCTGTTCCCACATGCTTCAAGAGGGCCACCATTGTTCCTGTTCCCAAGAAAGCTAAGGTAACTGAGCTAAACGACTACCGCCCCCCGTAGCACTCACATCCGTCATCATGAAGTGCTTTGAGAGACTAGACAAGGACCATATCACCTCCACCCTACCTGACACCCTAGACCCACTCCAATTTGCTTACCGCCCAAATAGGTCCACAGACGATGCAATCTCAACCACACTGCACACTGCCCTAACCCATCTGGACAAGAGGAATACCTATGTGAGAATGCTGTTCATCGACTACAGCTCGGCATTCAACACCATAGTACCCTCCAAGCTCGTCATCAAGCTCGAGTCCCTGGGTCTCGACCCCGCCCTGTGCAACTGGGTACTGGACTTCCTGACGGGCCGCCCCCAGGTGGTGAGGGTAGGCAACAACATCTCCTCCCCGCTGATCCTCAACACTGGGGCCCCACAAGGGTGCGTTCTGAGCCCTCTCCTGTACTCCCTGTTCACCCACGACTGCGTGGCCACGCACGCCTCCAACTCAATCATCAAGTTTGCGGACGACACAACAGTGGTAGGCTTGATTACCAACAACGACGAGACAGCCTACAGGGAGGAGGTGAGGGCCCTCGGAGTGTGGTGTCAGGAAAATAACCTCACACTCAACGTCAACAAAACTAAGGAGATGATTGTGGACTTCAGGAAACAGCAGAGGGAACACCCCCTATCCACATCGATGGAACAGTAGTGGAGAGGGTAGCAAGTTTTAAGTTCCTCGGCATACACATCACAGACAAACTGAATTGGTCCACTCACACAGACAGCATCGTGAAGAAGGCGCAGCAGCGCCTCTTCAACCTCAGGAGGCTGAAGAAATTCGGCTTGTCACCAAAAGCACTCACAAACTTCTACAGATGCACAATCGAGAGCATCCTGGCGGGCTGTATCACTGCCTGGTACGGCAACTGCTCCGCCCTCAACCGTAAGGCTCTCCAGAGGGTAGTGAGGTCTGCACAACGCATCACCGGGGGCAAACTACCTGCCCTCCAGGACATCTACACCACCCGATGTTACAGGAAGGCCATAAAGATCATCAAGGACATCAACCACCCGAGCCACTGCCTGTTCACCCCGCTATCATCCAGAAGGCGAGGTCAGTACAGGTGCATCAAAGTTGGGACCGAGAGACTGAACAACAGCTTCTATCTCAAGGCCATCAGACTCTTAAACAGCCACCACTAACATTGAGTGGCTGCTGCCAACACACTGACAATGACACTGACTCAACTCCAGCCACTTTAATAATGGGAATTGATGGGAAATGATGTAAATATATAAACAATGCTACCTTATATAATGTTACTTACCCTACATTATTCATCTCATATGCATACGTATATACTGTACTCTATATCATCGACTGCATCCTTATGTAATACATGTATCACTAGCCACTTTAACTATGCCACTTTGTTTACATACTCATCTCATATGTATATACTGTACTCGATATCAGCTACTGTATCTTGCCTATGCTGCTCTGTACCATCACTAATTCATATATCCTTATGTACATATTCTTTATCCCCTTACACTGTGTATAAGACAGTAGTTTTGGAATTGTTAGTTAGATTACTTGGTTATTACTGCATTGTCGGAACTAGAAGCACAAGCATTTCGCTACACTCGCATTAACATCTGCTAACCATGTGTATGTGACAAATAAAATTTGATTTGATTTGATTTGATTTACAGCTAGATGCTACCACCACCATGCTTCACCGTAGGGATGGTGCCAGGTTTCCTCCAGATGTGATGCTTAACATTCAGGCCAAAGAGTTCAATCTTGGTTTCATCAGACTAAATAATCTTATTTCTCATCGTCAGAGTCCTTTACACGGAACCCAAACCGGCTGTGCGTGTGCTCTATCGTGCATACATCTATTTTGTCCCCCTACACCAAACGCGATCATGACACACAGGTTAAAATATCAAAACAAACTCTGAACCAATTACATTAATTTGGGGACAGGTCAAAAAGCATTAAACATTTATGGCAATTTAGCTAGTTAGCTTGCACTTGCTAACTAATTTGTCCTATTTAGCTAGCTTGCTGTTGCTAGCTAATTTGTCCTGGGATATAAACATTGAGTTGTTATTTTACCTGAACTGCACAAGGTCCTCTACTTCGACAATTAATCCACACATAAAACGGTCAACAGAATCCTTTCTAGTCATCTCTCCTCCTTCCAGGCTTTTTCATCTTTGAACTTATATGGTGATTGGCATCTAAACTTTCATAGTATTACCATGACAACCGGAAACACAGTTCATCTTTCCATCACCCACGTGGGTATAACCAATGAGGAGGTGGGAGAGAGGCAGGACTTGCAGCGCGATCTGCATCAGAAATAGAAAGGAGTTCTATTTTAGCCCTTGGCAACGCAGACACTCGTTGACGCGCGCGAGCAGTGTGGGTGCAATAATTGAATAACAGATTTCTACATTTATTTTTCAACGGGAGCGATGTAGTCAGGGTATTAGGTGCCTTTTGGCAAACTCCAAGCAGGCTGTGCCTTTTACTGAGGAGTGGCTTCTGTCTGGCCACTCTACCATAAAGGCCTAAATGGTGGAGTGCTGCAGAGGTTCTCCCATATCCACAAAGGAACTCTGGAGCTTTTTGCAAACATTTCTAAAATACCTGTTTCTCTTCGTCATGATGGGGTATTGTGTGTAGATTGATGAGGAAAAACATTAATCAATTTCAGAAATAAAGCTGTAACATAAAATGTGGAAAAAGTGAATGTGTAGTGAAAGTTGTAAGCTATGTTTGTGTCATGATGAATGTTCAATGACATCCTGGCATTGTGCAGATCTGTTCCATTTTTAACAGGGTTAGACGAGGCTATATATATGCACTTAAACTTGTGTACTATCGACTGAAGGATGCCAAGCCTGAATCCTGTTAAAATAGCTCTGTAATCATACTAGCGCATAGCCTAGCCTTCTGTTCAGTACAGACCTCATGTCAAAAAATGACTTGGCAGTACTGGTTAGGCCTAGAAGTTGTATGAGTGATTAGAAGAAGGTATAACTGATTGAATTGACATCCATTTAAACTCCTTTCAATAGGCCTAGGCTACATGTTTTCTAACTTGGCCCATGTCACTCATGCCTAGTTACACAGTAACCCTCGAACATCCCTATCAACCCACAAGACTGCTTTGTGGAAAATTTGCTCTCGCGAGCACGACTGAAGAACTTACAATCATGCCTGACAAGGCCATTGAAAACAGTGTCTCGCTGGAAGACCTGCTTTTCACAGGTGATAACACTGAGGGTCGGATTCATTCCTTCAATTCGGTACTGCACTTCACCGAGCCCAGAACCGGGCAGAGCTAAGCCAAGCAGGTGTTGTACCGCGATTCCTTCCTCCAGGGAACAGTAGTTATAGTCATAACGTTACGTTCCCTTTCAGCAGGTACTCTCAGTACAACACTCCATTAAGGGGAACTACAATCCAGCCCAAAGCCGACACCAACGGATACCAAATTAAATGGGCCATGGCAGACCACCAACCCGCAAGATGCGGAAGTCTTGGTTTTGTGCAAACTGCCCACTGCCTAATGACCCTCTCCTGTCCCAACTGTAAGCACACTGTGGGCCACACCGAGAGCAGTGACATCAAGTGATAAAACCTCACAAGTGTATGGCGATGCCCAAGTCGCCTTCGCACAAATATCCCCTACAGTCAACCCTTTAAACCAGAGGTTTCAAACATAAGGTATAAATATATTAATTTTTGTTTTGTTTTTCCTCAGGGGAAAAAAATATCTTAATCGACATTGGACTGACAAACTAAATCAAAACTGTGTAGAAATGTTAACGAGCCTATATTTATAGTCTCTTCACTCTGTCCAGCTTGCTAGCAGTCATCGAAATGAAAGCGGGGGTTGCCATAACACTGGGAGAAAGCTAGTAGTTTCATTTTCTGTTAGTTATGTATACTAGCCAACATTAGCCATGAGGATTTAGTCTAAGCTAAGCTAGTAGCCAGCTAGCTGGTGTTCGCCCAGTGGATTAGTAGCCAAGCCTGAGCTTGTGGAGCCTTCCTCCGATATTGAAAATCTCTGACCATAGCACTGTGAGGTGGGACCTGTCAGTTTAGAATAACCAAGCAACTGAACGCTACGCACACTAAAGAAGAGAACTACACCAGCAATTCCACCGTTGGGAAGGCAGGAATAGCTAGTAGCACGTTTTGCAGCATTTCGCTATAGCCTAGTCTCAAAAGTCTCGTAAGACTGAACCCTTAGTCAACCAATACTGAAAAGGGATGCAAGCGGTGAGAGTAGTCTCCTGCAACCGGTGACAATACACACAAGACCAGGTTGAGCAAGGGCAGCATCCGCATGCATCAAGCTGAGGCAAAAACAAGACATCTGATTTGACCAAAGCCCCAGCTCCCATCCCCGCCTCCCGCAACTCAGCATCAGCCGAGGTACAGGCATCCGGGAGAGGAAAGTCACTATCAGAAACTCAAAGCTTCCTCAAGAAGGCTACACATTTATCCAGAGACTTTGCACGAGGTCAGTGGCAATGCGCACCCAGACTGGTTCGAGTGAGGGCAGCCTGATTGTGCGCCAAGCCGAGACAAACAACACAACAATTGTAAGTATCTTTTAGTGCTGTAGAATAGCTGCCTGACTCAGGGTCGCAAACCCCTGCCTGGATGTCAGTCTTCGTCGTGTCAGTCAGATTTTTTGCCATCTAACTCATTTCTATAGCCAGGCTAAACAACTCGAAGAATACTATACTGAACAAAAATATAAACGCAATATGCAACAATTTCAATGATTTTACTGAGTTACAGGTCATATAAGGAAATCAGTCAATGGAAATAAATTCATTAGGCCCTAATCTAAGGATGTCACATGACTGGGCAGGGGCGCACTGGGGAGCCAGGCCCAGCCAATCAAAATGAGTTTTTCCCCACAAAAGGGCTTTATTACAGACAGAAATCCTCAGTTCCATCAGCTGTCCAGGTGGCTGGTCTCAGACGATCCCGCAGGTGAAGAAGCCAGATGTGGAGGTCCTGGGCTGGCGTGGTTACACGTGGTTAACCGTTGTGAGGCCAGTTGGATGTACTACCAAATTCTCTAAAACGACGTTGATGGTGGTTTAACGTAGAGAAATTAACATTCAATTCCCTAGCAACAGCTCTGGTGAACATTCCAAGTCATCATGTCAATTGCACGTTCCCTCAAAACATCTGTGGCATTGTGTTGTGTGACAAAACTGCACATTTTAGAGTGGCCTTTTATTGCCCCTAGCACAAGGTTCACCTGTACAATCATGCTGTTTAATCAGCTTCTTGATATGCCACACCTGTCTGCAAAGGAGAAATACTCACTAACAGTTGTGTTTATATTTTTGTTCAGTACAATTGGTTTGTAGGAGGGAAACAACAAAAACAAAATACAAACTCTAGCACACAAGTTTGACAGTCTCGATTTCCAATGTTTTGTTTCAAGATAGCAGCGTGAATTGTTCTACTCAGCTCGATGTGAAGACCTGAAGAATAAGAAATTAATCCGAGCCTCAGTGTTATCACCTGTTGAAGGCAGGGCTTCCAGTGAGGCTTGAGTTTCATTGGCCTTGTCAGGCGTGATCGTACGTTCTTCAGTCGAGCTTGCGAGAGTGCGACTCCCTATTGTGAGGTGTTGTACCGAAAGTGCAGACTGAAAGAGAACCCAAACGTTTTCGACCTGACACTCCTTGCACACAGCCAAAGGCTGGTTCCCACACAACCAGCCGATTCTATGCCAGCAGAGGGAGCGAGGCCGAAGCCTTCAAGCTCTGCTGCTTGCCTGCCTGCAGTGTATGCTTTAAAAAGCCCATCGCACACCACAGCAGCCTAAGACTTGTGATGGGTTGGACTGGCCAATGTGGTGCTAGCTGGATCACTAAGCCTACTACTTCTCTCCATTAACAATTTTGTGTTCCTCTGCGCAACGGCTAATTAGTCCAGGAGCATCCTGGAGTTCTGACACCACGTCGACTGTTTGCCTCTCAATCAATCCCCTGAACGACCCAGCAGAAGCAGCCCAGGTCAGAAGCATCCCCAGACTAAGCGCTATGGGACGGAGCTGTCCTCTGGACCCGGGGAAGGGACGGCCACTAGCCTAGCTGCCTGCCAGTCTAGCGTTAGTGCCAGGGTCTGCGGCACAGATAATAGCCATTTATTTGACTCTTTTCATGAAGAGTCAGCATGAAAAATGAAAAGAATGCTGGCTATTAATGTATTTATCCTTTACCACAGTTTGCATTTCTTTTCTCAAAAGATATAGGCCTACTGAGTGGGCAAGGAGAAAGGTACGTTAAAATGGTAAATGTACTCTAACCAGAGCGAGCTGACAATTTTTCAAACTGGCCCATTCACCAAAACGTTTTAAAAAATGTACAGTATCTCAGGGTAAAATAACAAGAAAAGTTCATGGTCCTTTGGCTTCCTTTAAACAAAGCAGTTTATATATACAGTAATCTTGGCTATTGAGAACTCCAGCTACGACAAAAGCTAAACCCTCAGCCCCCATATGGTATTCAAGCAAGTCCCAATAACTGCCTCAAACTTCTCTGCCTCCCTCACAAGCCTGTGTATACAGCAAAGCCTAAATGAAGATCCATCACTGCTTTAACATGGTGAACAGCGAGATTAACAAAATGATGTTACCGAACTTTGCATCTGCACAGTTCTTCCAGTAAATGTGTTTTTGTAAAATGTTCCATGTAAATTGTTAAAAGTTAGTGAATAGAATTTTAAGTGAAAAATGGGGTCCTTTACTGTGGAATTGCCCTTTCGAAAAACAGGAAAACACCTCTAGTCTAGTGCAACCCATCTCTTTGATTATTTCCCATGTTGAAACAGCCAACGCTAATGTCATGGGTGCTATGGAAACCAAACGAGAGCTTACAGACATGCTCCTGAGCGAAAGAGACGACTAGCCTAAATGCCAAACTCACTTAGACCGACTGTTTTCCACCTCTGTGTTCGATGAAAAATGGAAACGTCCACATTTCTGATGAAAACAGAGCCTTAGTGTGTAATGAGCTGTCTTCATTATGCTTACCAAAATCAGAGGGGCTTAGACAGTGATCAATGGAGGGACGTTCAGTATGACAGTTTACTACACAACGCAATAAACTACAGAAGTGTAAGCAACTACAGCAAGGGGACATAGCAGAGTGTTGAGGCCTACAGTTAGGAACAAATGAAAGCAGCGCAATTGAAGTTGAAGTCACCCATGCAAGAACATCGGGCTGTAATTTTATGAAGTAGTTAATGTAACTGTTGACTCATTTTCATATTCGCTTGGTTTGTCCTATTGGGTTCAAAGGCCTTGTGTTTGACACCTGCACTAGCCTATTATCTACATTATGACTGACTTGTGATCTTTGCCCATGCTAGTTTGATTGTATTGACATTTATTTTTGTATTTATTTAACCTTTATTTAACTAGGCAAGTCGGTTTAAGAACAAATTCTTATTTACAATTGACGGCCTACCCTTCATTGTAAAATAAGCATGACAGCTAGAACACATTGAGTATGATTAAAACTGAGCGTTTGTAAAAAATGATTTTCATAGGCCTTATGCACACGAAAATAAATATTTTTTTACTGCGACAAAGTATTACCTACAAAGAACGAGTTAGGCTACCTGGTAAAAACAGCCCTTTGAGCAAAAACGTGTTAATGGAAATGAAATTACAGTCCTGCTACTTAATCAAATCTACATAGAAGATAATGGTAGTAGGGCTGGCACAATTATTGTATAATTAACCATTAATTATGGACAATAACAGTGAAAACGTTATTTTGCTTCATCATCGTCTTAATACATTCCTTTAAGAAGAAGGGAATTTCAACTTTATATTCAATTACATACACACTACATTACCAAAGGTATGTGGACACCTGCTTGTCAAACATCTCATTCCATAATCTTGGGCATTAAATATGGAGTTGGTCCCCTCTTTGCTGCAATAACAGCCTCAGCTCTTCTGGGAAGGCTTTCCACTATATGTTGGAACATTGCTGCAGGGAGGTACTTCCATTCAGCCACAAGAGCATTGGTGAGGTTGGGCACTGATGTTGAGCGATTAGGCCTGGCTCACAGCCGGTGTTCCAATTCTTCCCAAATGTGTTCAATGGGGTTGAGTTTAGGGCTCTGTGCAGGCCAGTCAAGTTCTTCCACACCATTTCTGTATTAACCTTGCTTTGTGCACGGGGGACATTGTCATGTAGAAACAGGAAAGGGCCTTCCCCAAACTGTTGCCACAAAGTTGGAAGCACAGAATCGTCTAGAAAGTCATTGTATGCTGTACCGTTAATATTTCCCTTCACTGGAACTAAGGGGCCTTGCCCAAACCATGAAAAACAGCCCCAGATTGGCATTATGCATTCGGGGAGGTAGCGTTCTCCTGGCATCCGTTCTCCTGGCATCCGCCAAACCCAGATTAATCCGTTGGAATGCCAGATGATGACGCGTGGTTCATCACTCCAGTGAAAGCGTTTCCACTACTACAGAGTCTAATGGCGGCAAGTTTTACACCACTCCAGCCGACACTTGGCATTGCGCATGGTGATTTTAGGCTTGTGTACGGCAGCTCAGCCATGGAAACCCATTTCATGAAGCTCCCGCGAACAATTATTGTGCTATATTTGCTTCTAGAGGCAGTTTGGAACTCGGTAGTGAGTGTTGCAACCGAGGACAGACTATTCAGCACTTGGTGGTCACGTTCTATGAACTTGTGTGGCCTACCACTTCGCGGCTGAGCCATTGTTGCTCCTAGACGTTTCCACTTCATAATAACAGCACTTACAGTTGACCGGGGCAGCTCTAGTAGAGCAGAAATTTGAAGAACTGACTTGTTGGAAAGGTGGCATCCTATGACGGTGCCACGTTGAAAGTCACTGTGCGCTTCAGTAAGGCCATTCTACTGACAATGTTTGTCTACGGAGATCGCATGGCTGTGTGCTCGATTTTATACACCTGTCAGCAAAGGGTGTGGCTGAAATAGCTGAATCCACTAATTTGAAGGTGTTCACATACTTTGTATATATAGCGTAGTTTACACAATAGAAGTTGTCTTTTTGTCTTTTTTTTTTTACATGAAGTGGGAAATGTTAGTAGTCATTTTAAGAGGAGAACGGCACAGTAAAGAGAAGCTTCATTTCCAAAAGTTATAAGCGGTTAAAACCATACTTTTTTTAGACAGGGGTATCACAAAATCTGTGTTGTATTCATTAGGTATGTTGCAGCTAATATTCAAAGATGCATTATGATGCACTACAAGTTTTTAAAAATATTGACAAAAAAATAATTATGACAAAAACGGGGCCATTTACAATGACAATTCATCGTTACCAAAAATGGCATAATCGTAACAGCCCTAAATGGAAGTTCACATTATACTATTTTCTCTCCATGGTCAAGGTCGCATTTGAAAAACGTTGCCTTATCTTGGCAGAGGCCTTACATTCAAATGATGTCTAGTTTAAATATCAGCCATAGCTCTAGGGATTATTTGAGTCCCCTACAGCAGCTGTATCAATGGAAGCCAATTTGCTTTGTAAGGGGAAACGGTTAGGCTTAGTAGAATCAGCCTGGAGCAAACGTAGACTTCTCCAGACAAAGGCTACCTGAAAGCGCACTAACTCTGTTCTCAATGTCTATTCTTATGATTACAGTACAAGTACATATAAAGTCCACTATTCCACCTGCGTAATAACAACCAAATTCCCCTAATATGTAATTACAAAGCAATTAGTCTATTTATAAGCCTACGTAACAACATGTTACAATGTTGTTACTATGGTAATTACAGTGTTACTACACAGTCAATTGTGACCTCAAACAGAATAAACCTGTAATGAGGTGCATCACATAGCCTAAAAAAAAGCACAGCTGTCTGCGGATCATGGACATAGAGTTGTTTTGGGTTGAACATTACAGGGTCTGTGGAGAAGTCAATGCTTTAATTTAGTCAAATCCCTCCCAACCTTGTTAAATCCACCTGGTTTCTTAATGTAGGAGCTGGCGGGGCCTTCACAGCTACCCTCTAGATCAGTGGTCACCTTTTGCAGTCAAAAAGCAACATGACCTAGAAAATGTAACATTAACCTATTCAAAACAGTTCTTTGGGCACTAGGCCTAATACATAATCACAGCATATTAGCTTTTTGCGTGGCTTGCCAATATTGTTCTTCTCATATTTCAAAACTCGAGCTTTGATGACAAAATAGATCAGTTCGTGTAGCACTTGCGAGGCACAGCTGAGCATAAATTGAAATAATTTGCTTTTTTGTTTTACTGAACTGATCGTACCTGCATCTGATGGTCATGGTACTTTCAAGACAACTGGGAACTCAGAAAATTAATGAATTCCGAGTTGGATGACCGTTTCTTTCCGAGTTCCCAGTAGTCTTGAACGCACTGAAGTCGGAAGTGAGAGATTTCCGAGTTCCCAGTTGTTTTGAACAGAAAATTAGTCTGAGTCGAGGGAAGAAGCAGCAGAGGGTCCACCTCTCACGGTCCCTGCTCTCTCCTTTTCTATGGTGAGACTTTCCAGAGAAGGGACACAGTCTTCCACCTGATGGCGAATCTCAAGTCGCTCCGCATATGCCTCACGCACAAATTCATGTTGTTCCTATGACACCTACGTGAGAATGATATTAATTTACTACAGCTCAGCGTTCAACACCATAGTTGCCCACAAAGCTCATCACTAAGCTAAGGATCCTGGGACTAAACACCTCCCTCTGCAACTGGATCCTGGACTTCCTGATGGCCCACCCCAAGGTGGTGAGGGTAGGTAGCAACACATCTGCCACGCTGATCCTCAACACTGGAGCCACTCAGGGGTGCGTGCTCAGTCCCCTCAAGTACTCCCTGTTCACCCACGACTGCATGGCCAGGCACGACTCCCAACACCATCATTAAGTTTGCAGACGACACAACAGTGGTAGGCCTGATCACCCGACAACGCCTATAGGGAGGTCAGAGACCTGGCCGGGTGGTGCCAGAATAACAACCTATGCCTCAACGTAACCAAGACTAAGAGATCATTGTGGACTACAGAAAAGGAGGACCGAGGTTGAGAGCTTCAAGTTCCTTGGTGTCCACATCACCAACAAACTAGAATGGTCCAAACACACCAAGACAGTAGTGAAGAGGGAACGACAAAGCCTATTCCCCTCAGGAAACTGAAAAGATTTGGAATGTGTCCTCAGATCTTCAAAAGGTTCTACAGCTGCAACATCAAGAGCATCACTGCCTGGTACGGCAACTGCTCTGCCTCCGACCGCAAAGCAGTACAGAGGGTAGTGCGTATAGCCCAGAACATCACTGGGGCTAAGCTGCCTGGCATCTAGGACATCTACACCAGGCGGTGTCAGAGCAAGGCCCAAAAAATTGTCAAAGACCCCAGCCACCCCAGTCATAGACTGTTCTCTCTACTACCGCATGGCAAGCGGTACTGGAGTGCCAAGTCTAGGACAAAAAGGCTTCTCAACAGTTTTTACCCCCAAGCCATAAGACTCCTGAACATGTAATCAAATGGCTACCTGGACTATTTGCATTGTGTGCCCCCCCCCCCAACCCCTCTTTTACAGTTCTGCTACTCTCTGTTTATCAGATATGAATAGTTACTTTAACTATACATTCATGTACATACTACCTCAATTAGCTCAACCAACCAGTGTCCCCGCACATTGGCTAACCAGGCTATCTGCATTGTGTCCCGCCACCCAACACCTGCCAACCCCTTTTTTACACTACTGCTACTCTCCGTTTATCATATATGCATAGTCACTTTAACCATATCTACTTGTACATACTACCTCAATCAGCCTGACTAACTGGTGCCTGTATATAGCCTCGCTACTGTATATAGCCTCGCTACTGTATATAGCCTTAATTTTGAACTGTCTTTTCACTGTTGTTTTGACTTTTTTACTTGCCAATTGGTCACCTAATACCTTCTTTTTTTGAAATTCCACTGTTGGTTAGAGCCTGCAAGTAAGCATTTCACTGTAAGGTCTACACCTGTTGTATTCGATGCATGTGACAAATAAACGTTCATTTGATTTGACCAGAGAAAGTGGCATTTTCCTATTATTAATATTAAACTAATATTAAAATAGACAAGTCTAACGATTCCCGTCCTCTTCTGAGGAGGAGTAGTAAGAAGGATCAGAGGACCAATGCGCAGCGTGGTAAGTGTCCATATTGTATTGATTATATGAACACAAAACAAAAACAACGAGAACGAAACGAAACAGTCGAGAACGGTGAAATACAAAACACAGAACAGAAAATAAACACCCACGAAACACAGGTGGAAAAAGGCTACCTACGTATGATTCTCAATCAGAGACAACTAACGACACCTGCCTCTGATTGAGAACCACACCAGGCCAAACGCAAAACACAACATAGAAAGACGAACATAGACAACCCACCCAACTCACGCCCTGACCATACGAAAACAAAGACATGATAAAAGAACTAAGGTCAGAACGTGACAACGTCGAGCTGCTAATAATAAAAACGCAGGCCTATTAATATACTTGGCTACTCATTTCATTTCAGCTGCAGCGTGAGTGCATTTTATGTTTTGTAAAAGTGTTGAATAAAAACAGGGTTGACAGTGCTAAATAAAAACTTCCAACATGAACTCACTCATAAAACCAGAATCTCTTTGCTGTATTCTTTGACAGTCTCTCTATCTGGTCAGGTTTTAAAAGTTATGAAATGTCAAGTAGGCTAGTATAAAATGTTGCTGTGGCCAGGGTCGTGGAAGCTGTAGGCACGGTGATTTGAGCTATCCGATTGGACAGCGCAGTAGGCACACTTCATTTGGCCACAGCTCTCCCAGTTCGCCAGGTAGGCAGAGTTTTTTCTTTTAAACAAATGAAATGGTTAAAAATGGTAACACTTTGGCTTCACCTACCGCCAACAGCGCAAAAAAGAAAGAAAAAGAGAGCACAAACCAGTAGCATTGGTTTTTCTACAGAAATGTTTGGTGATCGACTAGGAATGCTCTGAAGATCAACCATGGTGACCACTGCTCTAGATCCCTAAGGATCAGACTAAGAGGGAGCTCTTATGTAAGCATGTTGTAATTAAATCACCTCTACGGCTAAAAATAACCATTTGGACAAGGAACTTTTAAGGCAAAAGCTATTTAAAATTCTCTAAATATAGGACTAATATACCCGGACAATATAGCATCGCAGTTTGAAAGGGATATTTTCTCAAATAATTTCATTACATACAGGCCATCCTGTTTATTATAGAAATAGACTGTTTTACATAGGCCCAATCTATGGAGATTGGAATGGTTTTTTGAGTTGGCAAATAAAGAAATGAGCAGCCATAACATCCAACCCGTGATACCATCAGCCTGCTGCACATACTTATCAACCAGTGAGTGTATGTATGGTGGTATTGATCAATGATAGAGGGGCCCAATACATCTTTGCAATCACTAGCCTTGCAGGTTAAAGTGACACATCAGGTTACCAGATTCACACGCTCACCGAGGCATAGGGGGAGCCACCAGCTAACGGGCATGGCTGACATGCAACAGGGTTTAAATCGCATTAAATATAGCTACGTGCTGTGATTAAGACGCTAAACTCGCCTAATGTCGCACGGTTCGCTTCCTGCCAAGAGTAAAGACATCCTACTGGCAGAGGGAGGGAGTTTTGCTGACATGCCAACCATGCTGAAGAACATTCTAAGCTGGAACTCCCTCAATGTCACATCCATCCTTCTTCAGTGAGCGTCAGTCCCAGCACTGATTACTCCTGGTGCCACCAGACCCACTCTGTTGTTTAAGCCAGTGCTTATGGATTCAGCTAGTAGCATTTACTAATAGGATCCATTTCCAATACGACTCATTAGGCCATCGATGACCTACACCTTTACGGAGGGAAAATAAATATGGGTAATGAGCATGCTGGGAAAAGCTAACAGACCATTAACTGTTACTATGAACTCAATGATGCGGCATCCTCAGAGTAGCGCCTTAAGGCAGTTCAATTCCGTTCCTCTGTCCTACTTTGTTCGGCCTGTTAGTTTGAAAAGTAGGTATTCGAGCCAGGCAGATCATGAGAAGCAGACGGGATTAGGCAGTGTGACGTCAACCCTGTCTCTGTCCCAAATGACACCCTTTTCCATATAAAGTCCACTACCTATGGGCTCTGGTCAAGCGAATACTGTGCCATTTGGGATGCGACCCATCTCTAGACAGAAGTCTGCTCCCTGCCTCCCTCTCCTCCAACACAGAATGGGATTCATCTGGCCAGGACACGCAGCAATTACACCCCAACTGGAACACTGTGACACGCATTAGTTACTCCCACGAAAGAAAAAAAAAAACTTCATTAGGTAATAACAGGCAAAATGGCTTGGGCCAGCACAGTCAGCAAACAGAGTAACAGACTATACCCCAAGGCAGAGAAAAGGGGGAAACACAGAATGAAACATGTAACAGTTATTTCCTCTTTTAACCATTCCTTCTGACAAGTACAGTTGCAGGATCGCTTAAGTCACATGGCACTGCATGACCTTCTTAGTAGGTCTGTGTTAGACTAAGTGTGTTGCAGGCGCCCAGGTCCCACAACAGAGCCGCCTACCCTCAGTTGAGTGGAGTATTAGGTCTGACTACAATAACGTCTGACCCACATTTACACAACCCCCCCCCCCATGTGCCTTGACTGGAGGGCTGTACTGTAAAGTGCCCCTGAAGCAGCAACACGTAGCACAGAAATGCACAATTGTCATCGCATTTGAATGCAGAAAAGCTGAACAGGTTGTCGTGCATGCTATGTAATGCAAAACATAGGATGATGATTTAAGGCCATGATTTAGGATAGTGAAACATTGAGAAGGTGTATTAGTCATGTAGGCTGTATCTTATCTTTAAAAAAAACAGAACATGGAGATGAGCAGAATTCAATAAAGTTACTAACTTGCTCATTTTGTCTTGACAGCTGTGCAGGTGGTTCTTTGAGTAAACACAGGTTGGCCACACATCAAATTTACAGAAGCATGCTGTGTAGGTAAATAGCCTAGGCGTATACAGGCTGAACAAACAAACACTCTCTGACTAAACACAACGAATGTCACACACAGAAAGGCATTTTCGAATTTGCCAGACTACCGTTTGGTCCATGTATG